>NC_092741.1:4890979-4948843 GCF_047496795.1 Chiloscyllium punctatum
ACTGACCCTCCGACATTGCAGCACTCCCTCAGCACTGACCCTGTGACAGTGTGACACTCTCTCAGTACTGACCCTCTGACAGTGTGACACACCCTCAGCACTGACCCTGTGACAGTGTGACACTCCCTCAGCACTGACCCTCCGACAGTGTGACACACCCTCAGTACTGACCCACTGACAGTGTGACACTCCCTCAGCACCTGACCCTCTGACAGTGTGACACTCCCTCAGCACTGACCCTCTGACAGTGTGGCACTACCTCAGTACTGACCCTCTGACAGTGCGGCACTCCCTCAGTACTGACCGTCTGACAGTGTGACACTCTCTCAGTACTGACCCTGTGACAGTGCGGCACTCCCTCAGTACTGACCCTCTGACAGTGCGGCACTCCCTCAGTACTGACCCTCTGACAGTGTGACACTCCCTCAGTACTGACCGTCTGACAGTGTGGCACTCCCTCAGTACTGACCCTCTGACAGTGCGGCACTCCCTCATTACCGACCCTCTGACAGTGCGGCACTCCCTCAGTACTGACCCTCTGAGAGTGTGACACTCCCTCAGTACTGACCCTCTGACAGTGCGGCACTCCCTCATTACCGACCTCTGACAGTGTGACACTCCCTCAGTACTGACCCACTGACAGTGCGGCACTCCCTCAGTACTGACCTTCCGACAGTGCAGCACTCCCCTCAGTACTGAGCCTCTGACAGTGCGGCACTCCCTCAGTACTGAACGTAGAATGAATGCTTGGGTATACAAACAAAATGTACGGGACAAACTCAGTGGGTCTGGCAGTATCTGGGGAGAGAACGTGTATGGCCCCATGAGGAGAGTTCTGAAGACGTGGCACTGAGCTATAGTTCCTGAGTTTCTCCAGTATTTTCTGTTTGGAAGACAGTTCTCCAGCATTGACAGGATTTTGTTTTTGTAGGTGAGTGTAGGTTTGGAACTTATTCCCATGTCTGTAGGCTGGGGTGGGATCCGAGAATAAGACCAGAATAACGGCAGAGCACAGGCGATCGATCGATCGCTCATGGTGTGGGTGGATCACTGCAGGATCGAGTGGAATCACATGCTGTTTTTGCTGCTCCTATAGAACCAGAGGGTGGGAAAGCTGTTGTCGGTGGGAGTTCGACTCGAGGGCAGTGACAGAGGTAGCAGTTGTCACGTTGCTGTGCGCTGCCCGTGTACCAGGCTGTGAGGATCGCCAAGGAGGCTTTCGCTTTAATACAAGGACTGAACTCTGCAGCAAGGCATCAGGCAACATGGTGAGGGGGAGGGAGGGGAGGGGGAGGAGGGGGGGGGGGGGGGAGTGAGGGGGAGGGGGGAGTGAGGGGGTGGGGGAGGGGGAGTGAGGGGGTGGGGGTGGGGGAGTGAGGGGGTGGGGGAGTGAGGGAGGGGGGGGGAGTTGAGGGAGGGGGGGAGTCGAGGGGTGGAGAGGGACGTGAGGGAGGGGGGGAGTGAGGGGGATTGAATGGGGAGGGGGAGTGGGGGGGAGGGAAAGGGAGGGGAGGGGGCATGAGGGAGGGAGGGGGCGTGAGGGAGGGAGGGAGGAGGGGGAGTGAGGGGGGGGAAGAGAAGGGGAGGGAGGGGGGAGTGAGGGGGGGAAGAGAAGGGGGAGGGAGGGGGAGTTAGGGGGGGAAGAGAAGGGGGAGGGAGGGGGAGTGAGGGGGGGGAAGAGAAGGGGGAGTGAGGGGGGGGAAGAGAAGGGGGAGGGAGGGGGGAAGAGAAGGGGGAGGGAGGGAGGGGAGGGGGAGTGAGGGGGGGAAGAGAAGGGGGAGGGAGGGGGGAAGAGAAGGGGGGAGTGAGGGGGGGAAGAGAAGGGGGAGGGAGGGGGGAAGAGAAGGGGGAGTGAGGGGGGAAGAGAGAAGGGAAGAGAAGGGGGAGGGAGGGGGGAAGAGAAGGGGGAGGGAGGGGGGGAAGAGAAGGGGGAGGGAGGGGGGGAAGAGAAGGGGGAGGGAGGGGGGGGAAGAGAAGGGGGAGTGAGGGGGGGGAGAGAAGGGGAAGAGAAGGGGGAGGGAGGGGGGGAAGAGAAGGGGAAGAGAAGGGGGAGGGAGGGGGGGGAAGAGAAGGGGGAGGGAGGGGGAGTGAGGGGGGGGGAAGAGAAGGGGGAGGGAGGGGGAGTGAGGGGGGGGGAAGAGAAGGGGGAGGGAGGGGGTGTGAGGGGGGGGGAAGAGAAGGGGGAGGGAGGGGGTGTGAGGGGGGGAAGAGAAGGGGGAGGGAGGGGGAGTGAGGGGGGGGAAGAGAAGGGGGAGGGAGGGGGAGTGAGGGGGGGAAGAGAAGGGGGAGGAGGGGGGAGTGAGGGGGGGGGAAGAGAAGGGGGAGGGAGGGGGAGTGAGGGGGGGGGAAGAGAAGGGGGAGGGAGGGGGAGTGAGGGGGGGGAAGAGAAGGGGGAGGGGAGGGGGAGTGAGGGGGGGAAAGAGAAGGGGGGAGGGAGGGGGAGTGAGGGGGGGGAAGAGAAGGGGGAGGGAGGGGGGAGTGAGGGGGGGAAGAGAAGGGGGAGGGGGAGGGGGAGTGAGGGGGGGAAGAGAAGGGGGAGGGGGAGGGGAGTGAGGGAGGGGGAGTGGGGGGGTGGCAAGAGAAGGGGGAGGGGAGGGGGAGTGAGGGGGGGAAGAGAAGGGGGTGGGGAGGGGGAGTGAGGGGGGAAGAGAAGGGAGGGAGGGGAGTGAGGGAGGGGGAGTGGGGGGGTGCAAGAGAAGGGGGAGGGGAGGGGGAGTGAGGGGGGGAAGAGAAGGGGGTGGGGAGGGGAGTGAGGGGGGGGGAAGAGAAGGGGGAGTGAGGGGGGGGGAAGAGAAGGGGGAGTGAGGGGGGGGAAGAGAAGGGGGAGTGTGAGGGGGGGGGGAAGGAGAAGGGGGAGTGAGGGGGGGGAAGAGAAGGGGGAGGGAGGGGGGGGGAAGAGAAGGGGGAGGAGGGGGAGTGAGGGGGGGGGAAGAGAAGGGGGAGGGAGGGGGAGTGAGGGGGGGGGAAGAGAAGGGGGAGGGAGGGGGAGTGAGGGAGGGAGGGGGAGTGGGGGGGCAAGAGAAGGGGAGGGGAGGGGGAGTGAGGGGGGGAAGAGAAGGGGGAGGGAGGGAGGGGGAAGAGAAGGGGGAGGGAGGGGGAAGAGAAGGGGGAGGAGAGAGGGAAGAGAAGGGGGAGGGAGGGGGAGGGAGGGGGGAAGAGAAGGGGGAGGGAGGGGGAAGAGAAGGGGGAGTGAGGGGGGGGAGGGAGGGGGGAAGAGAAGCGGGAGGGAGGGGGAGGGAGGGGGGAAGAGAAGGGGGAGGGAGGGGGGAAGAGAAGGGGGAGTGAGGGGAAGAGAAGGGGGAGGGAGTGGGGAAGAGAAGGGGGAGGGAATGGGGAAGAGAAGGGGGAGGGAATGGGGAAGAGAAGGGGGAGGGAGGGGGGAAGAGAAGGGGGAGTGAGGGGGGAGGGAGGGGGAAGAGAAGGGGAGGGAGGGGGGAAGAGAAGGGGAGGGAGGGGGGAAGAGAAGGGGAGGGAGAGGGAGGGGGGAAGAGAAGGGGGAGAGAAGGGGGAGGAGGGGGAGGGAGGGGGAAGAGAAGAGGGAGGGAGGGGGAGGACAGGGGAGAAGAGAAGGGGGAGGGAGGGGAGGGAGGGGGGAAGAGAAGGAGGGAGGGAGGGGAGAGGGAAGAGAAGGGGGAGGAGGGGGAGGGAAAGAGAAGGGGGAGGAGGGGGAGGGAGGGGGAAGAGAAGGGGGAGGAAGGGGGGGGAGGGAAGAGAAGGGGGAGGGAGGGGGAGGGAAGAGAAGGGGGAGGGAGGGGGAGGGAGGGGGAAGAGAAGGGGGAGGGAGGGGGAGTGAGGGGGGAAGAGAAGGGGGAGGGAGGGAGGAAGCGAAGGGGGAGGGAGGGAGGAAGCGAAGGGGAGGGAGGGAGGAAGAGAAGGGGGAGGGAGGGAGGAAGAGAAGGGGGAGGGAGTGAGGAAGAGAAGGGGGAGGGAGTGAGGAAGAGAAGGGGGAGGGAGTGAGGAAGAGAAGGGGGAGGGAGTGAGGAAGAGAAGGGGGAGGGAGTGAGGAAGAGAAGGGGGAGGGAGTGAGGAAGAGAAGGGGGAGGGAGTGAGGAAGAGAAGGGGGAGGGAGTGAGGAAGAGAAGGGGGAGGGAGTGAGGAAGAGAAGGGGGAGGGAGTGAGGAAGAGAAGGGGGAGGGAGGGAGGAAGAGAAGGGGGAGGGAGGGAGGAAGAGAAGGGGGAGGGAGGGAGGAAGAGAAGGGGGAGGGAGGGAGGAAGAGAAGGGGGAGGGAGGGAGGAAGAGAAGGGGGAGGGAGGGAGGAAGAGAAGGGGGAGGGAGGGAGGAAGAGAAGGGGGAGGGAGGGAGGAAGAGAAGGGGGAGGGAGGGAGGAAGAGAAGGGGGAGGGAGGGAGGAAGAGAAGGGGGGGGGAGGGAGGAAGAGAAGGGGGGGGAGGGAGGAAGAGAAGGGGGGGAGGGAGGAAGAGGGGGGAGGGAGGGAGGAAGAGAAGGGGGAGGGAGGGGGAGTGAGGGAGGAAGAGAAGGGGGAGGGAGGGGGAGTGAGGGAGGTAGAGAGGGGTAGTGAGGGAAGGGGAGGGCGGGGGAATGAGGGAGGGAGGGGGAGTGAGCGAGGAAGGGAAGGGAGGGAAGGGGAGGAAAGGTATGAGTGAGGGAGGGAAGTGCGGAGAGGGTGAGCAACGGGATGGGGTAAGAGGGTAGGGGGAGGGATGGGGGGGTGAGTGAATATTTTGCATCAGTGTTTACTGTGGAAAAGGATATGGAAGATATAGACTGTAGGGAAATAGATGGTGACACCTTGCAAAATATCCAGATTACAGAGGAGGAAGTGCTGGCTGTCTTGAAATGGTTAAAGGTGGATAAATCCCCAGGACCTGATCGGGTGTACCCAAGAACTCTGTGGGAAGCTAGAGAAGTGATTGCTGGGCGTCTTGCTGAGATATTTGTATCATCGATAGTCACAGGTGAGGTGCTGGAAGACTGGAGGTTGGCAAACGTGGTGCCACTGTTTAAGAGCGATAAAGACAAGTCAGGGAATTATAAACCGGTGAGCCTGACCTCGGTGGTGGGCAAGTTGTTGGAGGGAATCCTGAGGGACAGGATATACATGTATTTGGAAAGGCAAAGACTGATTAAGGATAGTCAGCATGGCTTTGTGCATGGGAAATCATGTCTCACAAACTTGATTGAGGTTTTTGAAGAAGTAACAAAGAAGATTGATGAGGGCAGAGTGATTGATGTGATCTATATGGACTTCAGTAAGGCGTTCGACAAGGTTTCCCATGGGAGATTGGCTAATAAGGTTAGATCTCATGGAATGCAGGGAGAACTAGCCATTTGGATGCAGAACTGGCTCAAAGGTAGAGTGTGATGGTGGAGGGTTGTTTTTCAGACTAGAGACCTGTGACCAGTGGAGTGCCACAAGGATTGGTGCTGGGCCCTCTACTTTTTGTCATTTACACAAATGATTTGGATGTGAGCATAAGAGGTACAGTTAGTAAGTTTGCAGATGACACAAAATTGGAGGTGTAGTGGACAGCGAAGAGGGTTACCTCAGATTATAACAGGATCTTGACCAGATGGGCCAATGGGCTGAGAAGTGGCAGATGGAATTTAATTCAGATAAATGCGAGGTGCTGCATTTTGGGAAAGCAAATCTTAGCAGGACTCATACACTTAATGGTAAGGTCCTAGGGAGTGTTGCTGAACAAAGAGACCTTGGAGTGCAGGTTCATAGCTCCTTGAAAGTGGAGTCGCAGGTGGATAGGATAGTGAAGAAGGTGTTTGGTATGCTTTCCTTTATTGGTCAGAGTATTGAGCACAGGAGTTGGGAGTTCATGTTGCAGCTGTACAGGACATTAGTTAGGCCACTGTTGGAATATTGCAATTCTGGTCTCCTTCCTCTCGGAAAGATGTTGTGAAACTTGAAAGGGTTCAGAAAAGATTTGCAAGGATATTGCCAGGGTTGGAGGATTTGTGCTGTAGGGAGAGGCTGAACAGGCTGGGGCTGTTTTCCCTGGAGCGTCGGAGGCTGTGGGTGACCTTATAGAGGTTTACAAAATTATGAGGACCATGGACAGGATAAATAGACAAAGTCTTTTTCCTGGGTTGGGGGAGTCCAGAACTAGAGGGCATAGGTTTAGGGTGAGAGGGGAAAGATATAAAAGAGACCTAAGGGGCAACGTTTTCACGCAGAGGGTAGTACGTGTATGGAATGAGCTGCCAGAGGAAGTGGTGGAGGCTGGTACAGTTGCAACATTTAAGAGGGTATATGGATGGGTATATGAATGGGAAGGGTTTGGAGGGATATGGGCCGGGTGCTGGCAGGTGGGACTAGATTGGGTTGGGATATCTGGTCAGTGTGGACAAGTTGGACCGAAGGGTCTGTTTCCATGCTGTACATCTCTATGACTCTATGGTGGAGAGAGGCATGGAGTGAAGGAGAGTGAGGGAGGGGCAGAGGGAGGCAGGTAGGATCAGTGACATGGGGAGTGTACACATGGAAGTGGGACAGTACAGAGAGGGAGGTGGTCAGGGTACCTGAGCGATGGGGAATGGGGTTATCAGAGGGTGGTTGTGATGACTTCCTTTGTTGTTTAGGTTCCCAGCTGTTACCGGCCTCTCTCTGTCCATCAGTAAATTCTCGGAGCTCTCAGTGACAAAACCTATCGAGCAGTTTCTGAGCTCAGACCGCAGGCTGACAGAGACAGACCACTCGCTGCTTTCACTGCACCAACCACCCAACCCCCGCCAAGATCCACGGAAACACACGTCAGCTCCGAGTGGGCCCACTATGCGCAGCATCGCTTCCTACTTCCAGAGGGCGAGGAACCTTCCAGAATCTTCCACAAACCCTGACACAAGCTCTGTGTCTGTGACACCCTCAGTGAGGACTCTCAGTCATGAGGGGACCCCTCAGAAAAGCTTCCCAACAAAACCATTTTTTAAAAGCAGAGCTTTCAGAACCCACCCAGATTTCCCGGGAAAGTCCCTTCCTGTCCCCGGTGACCCAGGAAGCCCCCTTCCCCTTGGTGATGCCCCAGGAAGCCCCCTCCCTCTCAATGATGCCCCAGGAAGCCCCCTCCCCCTTAGTGATGCCCCAGGAAGCCCCCTCCCTCTCAATGATGCCCCAGGAAGCCACCTCCCCCTTGGTGATGCCCCAGGAAGCCCCCTCCCTCTCAATGATGCCCCAGGAAGCCCCCTCCCCCTTAGTGATGCCCCAGGAGGCCCCCTCCCTCTGAATGATGCCCCAGGAAGCCGCTTCCCCCTTGGTGATGCCCCAGGAAGCCCCCTCCCTCTCAATGATGCCCCAGGAAGCCCCCTCCCCCTTGGTGATGCCCCAGGAAGCCCCTTCCCTCTCAATGATGCCCCTGGAAGCCACCTCCCTGTCACTGATGCCCCAGGATGTTCCCTCCCCCTCGATGATGCCACAGGAAGACCCTTCCCTGTCTCTGGTGCCCCAGGAAGCCCCCTCCCCCTCAGGGTTGCCCCAGAGTCCCTGGACTGCCTGCTGCAGTGCCTGAAATGTGGTGAGTACAAGCTGTCCTGGGAGATGCCTGAACACGAGGACTTCCACTTTGCCCTTGAGCTGCAGAAGAGTCTGTCAGCAGCTCCCGCGGCTCAGAGTCCTGCCACAACCCCAAAAAACAAAGCAGCCAGGCAGCTCGTCTCCCGAGCTAAAAAACCCCGACTCAGCCACAGCCTGCTCACCTACTTCCAAAGACCCAAACAGTCATAAACCCAGGGTGGTGAGAGGGAGGCTCTGAACTAGGCTGTGGGAGTGAGGGAGACAGCCACAGTTAGATGGAGGCTGAGGAGAGGTGATCGGGGTGGGGGCAGGTTAACGCTTCACTGCTTCCTCGTGGATCGAGAGAGCGTGTGCCAGAAGCACTTTTTAAGTATTTTAAAATGTGAATTCTGTATTTATGATGTATGATTAAATGTAGATTACAAAGACAGGTTTTAACGATATCCCAAACATTACTGAGCTGTTATATTAGTGCTTTGTTTCTGCTGGGATAGTGGTGAGTGTGTGTCTGCAGCTATATTGTCTGTGGATTCCTGGCCAGGCCAGCCTCTGTTATCCAGCCCTCATTCCTGTTGAGAAGCTGACAGGATCTCATTGGGGATTTGGAAGTCTACACTAAAACTGGTTTTGGCCATGTACTTGGAGTTTGATATCATCAGTGCAGACTTCATCCTGTGCTCCATCCACTGTCTGCATCAGGTACTGCACTGCCTGCTAGTTTGATACAAATATATGGATCCACTCTTTTATTGTTAACGAAAGGAAAAACTAATGTTTCTATGGGACTTGGAGCTTGAATAATTCCACTTCTTTGAAGTGACCAAGAGGTATCTGCATTCCATTAGATAAAACGTGCTTTAATTGCCAGGTGTATTGCCTCCAGCTCCTCTCATTGCCAATGGATTTTAAGGCTCACCATTACTGAGGCCAGCTTTTTAAATTACACTTCCTTTTTAATTTGAGCTCATTTCCAATATGTTTTCTAACAGTGTCCCTCCGATCTGGTGGGGGGGGGGGGGGGGGGTGGTAGGGGTGGCTGTTCACATCAGCTGCCAGTTGAACCCCTTGAAAATTGAATGCATGAATGATTTTATTGTCATATGTATTTGGGAAAACACAGTGAAAAATGTTTTGTCACAATCCAGCACTACAGTATTTTGAAATTACAAACAATAAAAATGAATTATTTAAATGGAGCTTCATCTTCTGTTCAATTGCCAAGAAAATATAAAGGCAGAAAAACAGTATTGTTCAGCTTTTGAGCCCTTCTTGTGAAGCTGCCTCTGGGTTTTGTTCAGGTCTTTGGTCTGAGCTGGAACTGGGGGAGTGAGGATGTGTTTTGGGTGGAGAGGGTGTCAGATTGTGGAGAGTTTGGGGATGTTGAGTGGGGGGATGGGACTGAGGAGGAGTGGAGGGTTTGGGGAGTTGGGGTGGGACTGGGGGTGGAGTGGGATGAGGGTTGGTGATGGGAACTCTGGGGGTGGAGGTGGGTGGGACTGGGGGGAATTGGGGAGAGGGAGTGGGGAGTCTGGGGTTGGGAAGAAGGGTGTGTCGGACTGGGAGCGTTTGGGTTGGATGACGGGGAGAAGTTGGGGTTTAAGGGCAGAGTGTGGGTCAGATTGGGGAGGGGGTTTGGGGAGAGGGAGTGAAGGTCTGGGGTGGTAGCTGGGTTTGGGGAGAAGGTGGTGGGGGGGGGGGCGGGGGGAGAGGGTTCTGGCAGTAGGGTTTGTGGGGCTGAGGTGTGCTTCCTTCAGGAGGGACGTGGGGCTGTGGCCAGAGACTGAGCCCTGGCACCAACACTCTGGCTGTAGTTTGTGATTTTCATTGCTGCCTCTCAGTGCCAGGGACCTGGGTTTCCACCTTCGGGTGTCTGTGCACACGCCACACAGACATTCCCCCTCCAGGCGTGTGTGTGTAGGTTAGGTCAGTTAACCATGAGCATCCTGGTATTCAGGCAAGGTGCGCTTCACACTTCAGGGTGATTTGGTTTTTACCTCCATAGTAACTCAGGCTAGTGTGTAAACGAGAGACGCCACCCTAAGCAGTGTTCACTGTCCAAGGAGCCATGTTGCTGTTCCCCATCCTGCCCTGAGCAGAGAGTGGGAGTTGGGCAGCGTGCAGCTCCGTGCAGCCTGACTCCGAGAGAGTGACAGTGAGCTCCACCAACTCCACGGTGTGTTTCCTGTCTGGCCAGTATTGTTGTTGATCTTGCTTTGCTCCACCCCTGGCTCTGTTTCCATGTTATTGCATCAGATGCTGTTTGTGCTGAAGTTTAGCAGCGGGTGATATCCTGACTTTGTGGATTGAGTGTTTTTGCTGATTTCACTCCTGTCCAGGTTCTCTCTCTCTCTCTCTTCTCAATCATTTTAAACATTTTTGTTTCTCTCTTCTCAATCTATGCTCAAGGAATTGCAAACTCTGACCTTGAAACCCGATCTCAAGATTGATTTTAAAATCCAAATCCTTCAGTTTGTTTCCTGGTGAAAAATATTGAACTGGTTTCATTGACAAACTTCATTGCTCATTTGTGTCCTCATTTCTACCATCAACCTGTTTCAGAGAAAGACTGTCTTCTGTCCCAAATTCTCAGGGAAATCTCTCTCATTTTCCTGAGACGGGCAAAGTGAGGGGGAGGGGGAGAAGAGGGGAAGCGAGCGCGTGAGGTGGTTTGGGGGGGGGGGGGGGAAACGATGTGATGGGATGGGATTGGGGGTGTGTGTGAGAGAATGGGAGGTGATGTGAGGGGGGTGGGATCCATCCCCCTGATCCCCTGCCTATCCAGCCTAGTCTCCTCCCTTCCATTCCAGCTACCAACCAGGTCATACCTCCTACCTGTGCGTACCTATCACTATCTCACCATTCTGCTACTCTTCCCCCTTCCCCCTTCCCCAACCCCCAACCATTTGTCAGGTCAAGATCTGGGGATAGAGGGAGCTACAGACAAAGGGTTAATACCTGAAACGATTAGACAGGCAGGAGGCTGGAAGAACACAGCAAGCCAGGCAGCATTAGAAGTTGGAGACAGGTCGACAGGAGGGAAGCTGCCACATTGATTGGGCTATGCCACAAAGGGCTTGACCTCTTTCTAATCTAAAATCCTTCTGCCTCGATACTGTCCATATCCCTCTATTCCCTGCCTATTCATAGTTAAAAATCACAATACCAGGTTATAGTCCAACAGGTTTAATTGGAAGCACGCTAGCTTTCAGAGTGACACTCCATCAGGTGGTAGTGGAGGGCTCAATCCTAACAGATTTTATAGCAAGAATTAGATGATGTAACTAAAATTATACATTGAAAAATTGATTGTCTGTTAAGCCTTTCATGTTAGAATACAGTGATAGTTTCACTTCTTTCATGTGTAAATCACAAAACTTTTAAAAAAAAAGTTGTATTCTCAGGTTAGCTGTACAATGGTGATAACTAGACAATATGTTGAAGGTGTTGGCCCCCTGTGTTCTGTCTTAATTCTAATCTAAAAAGGGAGATAACGGAGTTTTACATGAATTCCTGCAGTTTTTGAGCTCAGAGTTCTACATAAATGCAGTTTTTGAGCAAAGTACAATGTAACCCTGAAAGTACGAATTCACCCCTCAAAATATGTGTGCATGTAGGTCTTTGTGTGTGCATGTCTGTCTGGGTTGGGGGTTGAGTGTGAGAAAGTGTGTGTGTGGGGTGAGTGCAGAGTGTCTTAAAGTCTGTGAGGGGGTGCATGTGGGAGTGTGTGTGCCTGTGTGCACGTGTATGTGTCTGTGTGTATAGTGCAATGGTGGTCACCTGTAATGTGACATGAACCCAAGGTCCCAGTTGAGGCCCCCTCTATGGGTACTGAACTTCTGCCCCACCATCAAAATGGATGTTGGTTCTGGCAGAGACACAGAAAAAGCATCTCCAAATCATGACTGCCTATTCATTCAGTGTCAAGGTGCCTAAACATTGCTATCGAAAATGTGTTGCTGGAAAAGTGCAGCAGGTCAGGCAGCATCCAAGGAGCAGGAGAATCGATGTTTCGGGTATAAGCCCTTCTTCAGGAATGAGGAAAGTATGTCCAGCAGACTAAGATAAAAGGTAGGGGGGAGGGGCATTGGAAATGCGTAGGTGGAAGGAGGTCAAGGTGGGGGGGGGGGGTGGAGAGGTCCATCAGGCTAAGATAAAAGGTAGGGAGGAGGGTTCAACTCCCCCTCCCACTCCACCAAGGACATGCAGGTCCTTGGACTCCTCCATCGCCAGACCATAGCAACACGACAGTTGGTGGAAGAATGCCTCATCTTCTGCCTAGGAACCCTCCAACCACAAGGGATGAACTCAGATTTCTCCAGTTTCCTCATTTCCCCTCCCCCCACCTTGTGTCAGTCAAATCCCTCAAACTCAGCACCACCTTTTCAGCTCAAACTGTTTCAGTACCCTCGCCAAAGCCTCCACATCCTTCTGACAGTGTGGGGACCAGAACTGGACCCAACATTCTCAATGTGGCCTATCTACAGCTTTACACAGCTGCAACAATGACCTGCCAGCTTTTATACTCTGTGCCCTGACCGATGAAGGGAAGCATGCCATGTGCCTCCTTCACCATCTTATTCACTTGTGTTGGCACTGTCAGGGAAGTGTGGACCTATATGTCTAAATATCTCTATGTTGATGCTACTAAGGGTTCTGCCATTTACTGTATACCTCCCTTCTGCATTAGACTTTCCAACATGTATCACTTTGCATTTTCTGAATTAAATTCTATCTGCCATTTCTCCACCCAAGTCTCTGGCCAATCAAAAAACCCCAAATCAAGTTTGAGACATGACCTTCCCCACACAAAGTCATGCTATCTTTCACTAACAAGTCCAAATTTTTCTAAATGTGAGTAAATCCTGTGCCTAAGAATCTTCTCCAATAATTTCCCTGCCCCTGATGTAAGCTTCAGTGTCCTGTAATTTCCCAGATGATCCCTGTTCCTTAAACAAAGGAACAACATTGACTATTCTCCAGTCCTCTAGGACCTTGCCAATGACAAGGGGTTACAGAGGTTTCATTCAAGGCTCCAGCAAGTTAATACTTCTTAAAATACCCAATACTTCCTCCTTGATATTATGATGCCCTAAAATATCAATAGCACCCTCCCAAAATATATTTTCCATCTACCATGTCCTCCTTTATAAATACTGAGGCTAAGTATTCATTAAAGATCTCATCCACTTCCTCCAGCTCCAGGCATAAATACCCTCCTTAGTCCTTGAGTGGATCTAACCTGTCCCTAGCAACCCACTTGTTCCAAATGTATAAAACACACTGGGATTTTCCTCAATCCTGTTCGCCAAATTACACTAGCATCCAGTCACTCACACAGCCTTCTCCCAACACCCTTTGTGTCTGATTACTCAGCCAGTTTCTGATCCATCTTGCCAAGTTTCCCTCAGTTCTGTGTACTTTAATCCCCTCAGTCTCCCGTGTGGGACTGTGTCAAAAGCTTTGCTAAAATCCAGATAAATGACATCAATTGAAATTCCCTCATCCACGCTTGATCATGTTTTTAAAACATTCCAACAAATTTGTTAGACATGACCTCCCTCTGACAAAGCCATGCTGACTATCCCTAATTAACTCATGGCTTTCCAAGTGGGTATTAATTTGCTCCTTCAGAATTTTCTCCAGTAGTTTCCCTATCACTGATGTGAGACTCACTGGTGTGTAATTGGTTCACTGGTTCACCTCTACCAATCCTGTTAAAAAGTGGAAGCACATCAGCCATCCTCCAGACCTCTGGCACTTTCCCAGTGGCCTGAGAGGAATTAATAATGTGTGTCAGAGCCCCTGCAATTTCCTGCATCACCTCCCACAGCAGCCTGAGATGCAATTCATCTGGGTCACGGGGTTTTGTCTGTTCTTAAGCGCAACAGAGGCCAACTTGGGAAAGTTGAAATCTCCTAATATAATTTCCGGATGATTACTCTTACAGTATTAGTGTCCTTACCACTGGAACAGGTAGGACTTGAACCAGGTCTCCTAGACCAGAGGTGAGCAATATCATCTCTGAATAGGTTGATTAGAGTGTCACAAAATAGGACTAGAGTAGATTAGATTAAATTACTTACAGCGTGGAAACAGGCCCTTCGGCCCAACAAGTCCACACCGACCCGCCGAAGCGCACCCACCCACACCCATTCCCCTACATTTACCCTGCAGCTAACACTACGGGCAATTCAGCATAGCCAATTCACCTAACCTGCACATTTTTGGACTGTGGGAGGAAACCAGAGCACCCGGAGGAAACCCACGCAGACACGGGGAGAATGTGCAAACTCCACACAGTCAGTCGCCTGAGGTGGGAATTGAACCCGGGTCTCTGGCGCTGTGAGGCAGCAGTGCTAACCACTGTGCCACCATGCCGCCCACTAATAGATGCTCAATGACCAGTGCAGACACAATGAGTTGTAGGGCCTTTGTCCATGCTGTAAACATTCTGACTCTATGACAGCAAACAGGCTTAAGTCTACACCTTGCCTTCCTCCCCAGACAGCTCAGCTGAGATTATCTTTGTATTTCTGATCATTTGGGAGAGAAATGCAGGGGCCACTGTGACAAACAAGAACTTGGAGCAATTCCAGTACTGCTCTCGTTTTAATGCAACATCCAGTTGAGAATGACTGAATGGTTAATTTTTAAAATTCATTCATAGGATGTGGGCATCACTGGGTAATAACTGCCCCTTGACTAGGTCGGCATTAAAGAGTCACATGCACACCAGACCAGGTAATGATGGCAGATTGTCAGGAAAAACGAATATACTTTAGGAAAGCCAATCAGTAATGGTTTCACAGTCATCATTAAAACTCTGAATTTGAATTCAATAGACTCTGAATTCCAATGCTCTGCCTGGTGGGATTCCAACCTGTATGCCCAGAACATTCCCAGGGTTTCTGGATTACTACTCTAGTGATAACACTGGGTCATTACCTCCCCTAAAGTCAGGAACATCAGAGAAACAGTGAATTAAACTTTTATTTAAAACAAATTTCTCTGTACATCTGTTATATACAGAAACAATATACATGAACTGTCCTATATCACACATGAAAACTAACAGCTACCATTAGAAGGCACTGACTGGACTCAGTAAAATGAAGTCATGCCCCCAGCTGCAGACCAGAAACCGACTGCACAGCACTGGCTGCAAGGCAAACTTTTGTTCTCAGAGACCCTCCTGTTGGTGATCCCACCCTCAACATCCAACCACAAAAGACTGTTCCAGCACAGGGTTAGATTCAGAGTAAAGCTCCCTCGACACTGTCCCCATCAAAAACTGAGGCCAGGAATAGCACAGGGTTACAGTCAAAGTAAAGGTCCCTCTGTGCTATTGAGGACTCTGCTGTTACCAGAGTGTGTTACTTTGGCAGAATGCCACTTTGAGGAGTCTAGCTTTGCCAATTGATGCTGAATTAGAGGCTGTGAAAAACTCTCATTGAACAGATTCCACAATGCAATAGTCCAGCCTAAAGCTCTGGAGGAAGCAGATGGGAGCATATTATAAAGCTTCCAGGTATGATTTGATAGTCTGCTTTGCCTGGCAGCATAAAGTGATAAATCAGCAGATGGGTACGAGATACAGAGTGAGAGAATGTTGGACCGAGAGAGCAGGGACAAGAATTCTTCCAGCAAGGGGACACGGTAGAGGGTGCTTTGATCTTTAATCGGGTTGGAGATACTGGGGTTGCCTTGAAGCGGAGTCAGTGACACAGGTAACGTTGTGTTTGAATGGGACCAGCTATTGCTGCTGGAAGTCAGTCTTGGGTTCACTGACGTTGCCTTGTGAGATGATCCCAGGGAACCATGTTCTCCAGTACACAGGCACTCAGCACTTCAGTTCATCTAGAACCTTCGTCACGTGACCAATCCCTTTTGTCACTCCTTCCCGGAAGAGCAGCTTGGCTCCCACTTTCAGGTACTCCGGATGTTTAATAAAACGGAAACGGACAACGGCTTTCTCCCCTGTTCTCAAATCCTCCTGAAACAAGCAACTCCAGTCAGACTCCAGTGAGAGGAGATTTTGGAAGGGGGGTGGGGGGGGAGGGGGAGGGTTGGGATAGAAGCTGACAGTAGGAGCCAAATGGAGAATCTTGCTAATGCATGGTGGCTGCAAGTATCACTTACCTTGCCATGGATCAGCTCCACAATGGCAGTCTGCCGTACATTACCAACGTGCACCGTCACCTGGAATCCCTTACGGAACGTCTTTGCGTGGAAAAGCAGTACAATCTCGGATTCAAACAGTGAGCTGACAGTTGGGTGCATCTCGAGACTCACCATTACCATGCCCTGGGTCAGAGACAGAGTTAATTAAAATCCAAGAGTTTTGACCCAAACTGATCGTGTTCTCCATCACTATTAACCCCAGCACCTGTACTTCCAGCAGCGTGTGCAGAGGACAATTGATCCATTCTCCAGGACAGTGACTCCACTGGGCAGGCAGTGCTCTCTAGAACAGCCTGAATCGATGGAGTTATTAAGTCCGTGCAACCAGCTACTTCCTGGAGGAAGATGTGGCCTTTCATGCCCCTCCACCACCTGTATTCTAACTTTCCAAACTGCACTCTGCTTGTCAAGGTAATGGGCCTAACTTTACAATGAGGAGCGTAGAGGTGCCAGAGCCCCTAGACTGCCTGAGGAACAGAGAGTAGGCCAGGCCAATGCTGAACTGGATACCCACCTTACGCAGAAGGGCTCTGTCGAAGTTGCCCAGGGCCAGAGTAGCAGCCTGTCCTGCTCTCAGCACTCGACAAGCAGAACGGTTTCGCTGGATACTGCACACTTTCAGAGGCAGGAACTTGCCGTTGTCTGTGGGGCCCACAACCAGCTGCTCCCCTTCTCTGCAAATGCCACTAGGTGTGAGAGAGACGGAGAGAGATAAAACCATAGTCTTGAGGAGCTGTCAGTCAAAACAACCAGGGTGAGGGGCGAGGGATGATCTCAACTAACTCCTTACCCACCCATTGAGGGATCCGAGAGCATGCAACTTGGCTTTCAAAGCTCCGATCTCTCACCAACCACCAAAGCTCGGGGAGGGAGGGTCCAGATTCCCATCCCTGTGTGAGGGTGTTCTTCTGACACCAGCTGCCCACCCCCCACCCCCGAAAAACCCAGCTTCAACATTAAACTGCTGCCCACTTGTTCAAACTCCTCACCCCCACAACCAGAAGAAATCGTATCTCTGTAAACAATTTAATCCATTTAACAAGGAGAATACAATGACGAAAGCAATCTCCCATGCCCCAATCTTTTGAAGTCAGGCCATTACCAGCCCGGTCTGAGCCAGATACTCTCAAACCTTGCCTCTTTCACTCCCCGAGCCTCACTGTGCTGAAACCTCGCGGCTCTTAAACTCAATCCCCCTGTTAATGAAAGCCACAACATGCTTTCTTAACAACCCTATCCACTTGGGTGGCAACTTTGAGAGATCAATGCACTCGAACACCAAGATCCTACTGTCCCACCACACTGCCAACAATCCTGTCTTTAATCCTATATACAGCATTTGAGTTCAACCTTCCAAAATGCATCATTTTGCATTTATCCAGGTTGAACTCCATCTGCCATTTCTCAGCCCAGCTCTGCATCCTGTCTATGTCACACTGCAGCCTGCAGTAGCCCTCTATACTATCGACGGCACCTCCAACCTTTGTGTCATCTGCAAATTTACTAACCCATCCCTCAACCTCCTCATCCAAGTCATTCATAAAAACTACAAAGAGCAGAGGCCCAAGAACAGAGCCCTGCAGGACCCAGGCAGAATACTTTCCAACTACAACCACACTCTGCCTTCTGTCGGCCAACCAATTCTGAATCCAGAGCCAAATCTCCCTGTATCCTTTACTTCCTGACTTTATGAATGAGCCTATTATGGGGAACCTTATCAAATACCTTGCTGAAGTCTATATACACCACATCCACTGCCCGTCCTTCCCCAACCTGCCTCGTCAACCCCTCAAAGAACTCAATAAGATTTGTGAGGCATGACCTGCCCCTCACAAAGTCATGCTGACTGCCTTTAATCACTCTAAGCTTTTCCAAATAGTCATCAATCCTATCCCTCAGAATTCTTTCCAAAACTTTGCTGACCACAGACGTAAGACTGACTGGTCTGTAATTGCCAGGGATTTCCCTATTACTCCTTCCAATCCTCCAATACAACTCCTGTGGAGAGTGAGGAAGCAAAGATCTTCGCCAGCGGCTTAGCAACCTCCTTTCCTGCTTCCTGGAGCAGCCTAGGATAAATCTGGTTTGGCTCTGGGGACTTATCAACCTTAATGTTTTCCAAAATTTCCAGCACATCAACTTCCTCAATCTCGATCTGGTCAAGGCTGTTTCCCAGCTCCTCAAAGTTCTCATTCACAACAAGGTCCCTTTCCTTCGTGAAAACCAAAGTAAAAAGAGAAGCATTTAGGGCTTCCCCTATCTGCACAGACTCCACACCCAAGTGCCCTACACTACCCCGATCGGCCCTACCTTCTCCCTGATCATTCTCTTACTCCTCACATACGAGTAAAATACCTTTGGGTTCTCCCTAATCCTTCCCGCCAAGCCTTTTTCGTGTCCCCTCCTGACTCTCCTCAGTCCATTTTTAAACTCCTTTCTAGTAAGCCTGTAATCGTCTAAAGCTGTGCTAGATCCTTCCTTCCTCCACCTTACGTAAGCTGCCTTCTTCCTTTTGATGAGAAGTTCCTCTGTTCTTGTCGCCCAAGACTCCTTAATCTTACCCCTTCTTGCCTGTGGATATTTATGCATCACTCGCAACAACTGCTCCTTAAACAGTTTCCACATGTCTGTTGTGCCCTTTCTGTGGACAGTTGCTCTCAAACTGTACTTCCCAACTCCTATCTATTAGCATCGTAATTTCCTTTTCCCCAATTAAATATCTTCCCTTGGTAACCGCTCCTTTCCCTCTCCAAGGCTATGGTAAATGTGAGGCAGTTGTGGTCACTGTCACCAAAGTGTTGTCCCACTGCGAGATCTGACACCTGTCCTGGCTCGTTGCCGAGCACCAAATCCAAAATGGCCTCTCCCCTCATCGGCCTGTCCACATACTGAGTAAGGAAACCCTCCTGAACACAGCTGACAAAAACGGCTCCATCCAAACCATCAGCTCTAAGGAGGCTCCTGTCGATACTGGGAAAGTTGAAATCACCCATAACAACAACCCTGCTACATCTGCATTTTTCCAAAATCTGCCAGCCTATGAGATCTTCAATCTCCCTACTGCTATTAGGGGGGTCTGTAGAAAACCCCCAATGAGGTGGCTGTGTCCTTGCTGTTCCTAACCTCCACTGACTCAGTAGATAAACCTTCAACAACCTTCATTTCTGTAGCTGTGACTCACTCTCTGATTAACAATGCTACACCCCCTCCCCTTTTTCCACCTTCCCTGTTCTTTTTAAACGTTCTATACCCTGGAACATTTAGCAACCATTCCTGCCTCTGTAAAACCCATGTCTCCGTTATGGCCACAACAACATAGCCCCAAGTACTGATCCACGCTCGGAGTTCATCACTCTTATTTCTGACACTCCTTGCGCTAAGCAGACACACTTTAACTGATCCCTTTGTTTCATCACATGAAAAACCTTCCCAATAGATTCACTACATCCTGTCACTGCCCCATCTACAACCACCCCCTGTCATATGTAGCTCTGGTTGCCATCCCCCTGACAAACTAGTTTAAACCCTCCCGAACCACACAAACAAATCTCCCACTCAGGACATTTATGCCCCCCCCCCCACACCCCACCGTTCAGGTGCAACCCGTCCATCATGTACAAGTCCCACCTTCCCCAGAAGGTATCCCAATGGTCTAGGTATCTGAAGCCCTCCCTCCTGCACCAGTCTCGCAGCCACATGTTAAGCTGCACTCGCTGCCAGTTCCACACCTCACTATCTCGTGGCAAACCTGAGAATGATACTCTACTCGTCCGACTCTTCAGCTTCCAACCTAGCTCTCTTTAGCCACTTTTCAGATCTTCAATCCCTTTCGCCACTATGTCATTGGTGCCAATATGTACCCTGAGTTCTGGCTGCTCCCCCTCCCCCTTCAGAATCTCGTCAAACTTATCGGCAACATCCCAGACCCTGGCACCAGGGAGGTGACATACCTTCCAGGAGTCCCATTCCTGACCACAAAATCTCCTGTCAATCCATCTAACTATGGAGTCCCCTACCACTAGCTTTTCTATTCTCCCCCCTTCCCTTCTGAGCCACAGCGCCAGGCTCAATGCTAGAAACCAAGTATGGCTTTCCCCTGGTAGTCCCCACCAGCAATATCAAAAACGGTACACTTATTGCTAAGGGGAATGGCCACAGGGGATCCCTGCCTTATCTGTTGGTTCCCTTTCCTCCCCCTGACAGTAACCCAGCTGTCCTTATCCTGTGTCTGAGGAGTGACCACCTCCCTGTACATCCTCTCAATTTCCCCCTCAGCCTCCCAGATGATCCACAGTTCATCCAGCTCCAGTGGCTCTTTGAAAATTAGACAACTTCTACAAACACCATTTTCAGTGAGTTCTATCTTCAACCATGTAGTCCCAGCTGTAGACAGCCTAAGCATCCTGTTCTTCCACAAACTCCAGCAATGGGCCCAGAAGGGACGGTTGGAAACAGTTGAGACATACTTACCTGTACAAGGTCCCACCAACAACTGTCCCCACATCAGGGACAGAGTAGATTTCATCAACCTGGAGGAGATATAGGAACAAGAGATCATAAACTTCACGAGGAACATTGCTTCACAACTGGCTAACACTATCTGAAATGTTTCCAGCCCATTCCCTTCCATACCAACAAACTACAGTGTTTGACAAGACAAAGCAGAGGGAGATCAACTTTGGGAGCACCGTCCAAGCATCAGCGCCGAGGGAGCGCCACACTGTCTGAGCGTCAGCGCCGATGGAGTGCCGCACCGTCCGAGTGTCAGTGTTGAGAGGGTGCTGAACTGATGGAGGGTCAGCACTAAGGGGCACATGTACATCCATTTTATTTTAAAGAATCCCCAGGTATTATTTGAAGGTGTCCAGTACCCTGGTCAATAACTATCCCTCAACCGACATTCCTTAATGAAATAATGATTAAACGCCATTTGAGACAGCTGGATGTAAAATGTCTGTTTCCTGCATTACAACAGTATAACGACAGGCTGTTGTTGTAAATGCAGGTTGTTTCTAATCCCTGGAATACAGAGTCAGGTAATCTCCCTCGCAGATCCATTTACCTGAAACTCAGTCAGTTGCTGCATGAGCTCCTCCTGTTGCTTACTGTTGGTTAATGGCGGCAGCACATTGAGAAATACTTTCAGCATGTCCAGGTTGATGCCACTCACACTCGACAGGGTAAAGATTGGAGTGATGCTAAACAGAACAAAAAAAAAGAGATTAACAGAGAAGTAAAATACATCCATTCAGGTTAGATAGGCAGTGGTGGAAAATCTCTGCAGCGTCTGTGGAGAGAGTAGCAAAGCAGCAGGAAGCCAAGGACAACAACTGGGTCAATGATGGGGAGAAAGATGCTGATGTCCGAGCTCAGAGTGTTAAATAACTACATGACTATTGTTTCCTCCTTGATTCTTTGCTGGGACACGGGCAATACACACAATGCCGGCAGCAGCTGGCCTACCCAAAGTGCTCTTAAACTGAATGGCTCACTTAGTCATTTCAGAAGGCAGTTCACAGGGAGTGGGTCTGGAGTTTTTTTAAAATAAGAGATGATCACCTCAAATATGTAACCCAACATTAAACCTCAATTCCACCAGCCGTGCTGGGATTTGAACTAGTGACCTTAGACCTCTGCACTTCTATTCAATGGCATTACTCACGGCACCACAGCCTCTCAGACAGCAAACACCAGTGATGCAGCTATAGTGGAACACTGTTCCACATCGTCAGGTTGATGCCATTGCCCAGGTATGTCCTGTACATAAAAAGCAGGACAGATCCAACCTGGCCAATTACCACCCCAGTCTCCCCTTGATCCTCAGTAAAGTGATGGAAGGGGTCAGTAACAGAGCTATCAAGCAGCACCTGCTCAGCAATAACCTGCTCAGTGACGCCCAGTTTGGGTTCCCCCAGGGTCACCCAGCTCCTGGCCTCATTCCAGCCTTGGGTCAAACATGGACAAAAGAGCTGGATTCCAGAGGGGAGGGGAGAGGGACAGCCCTTGATATCAAGGCTGCATTTGACCGAGTGTGGAGCAAAGGGGACTGCTTGATCGACACCACATCCATAAGTATCCACTCCCTCTATCACTGATGCTCAGTAGCAGCACTGCGTACTATCTACAAGATGCACTACAGAAATTCACTGAAGATTCTTAGACAGCATATTCCAAACCCATGACCACTTCCTCCTAAAAGGACAAGAGCTGCAGATATATAGGAACACTACCCCAGTAAGTTCCCCTCCAAGCCACTCACCATTCTGATATGGAAATATATCACTGCTCCTTCAGTGTCCCTTCCTGGGGGAAAATTGTGCAATTCCCTTAAGAGCATTGCGGGTTAACCCACAGCATATGGATTTCAATGGTTCAAGAAGACAACTCACCACCACCTTCCCAAGGGCAACTAAAGGATGGGCGATAAATGCTGGGACCAGCCAGCGACACCCAAGTCACTGAATGAAAAACATTTATCGAAAAAAGGTTGAAGGAGTTGGGCCTTTATCAACGGGAGCCTAGAAGAACAAGATGATCTTATTAAACACATGTCCCTGCGGGAGACGTGACAGGGTGGATATGGAAAGGATGTTTTCCCTCGTGAACGGAACTGAAATGAGGGACATAGTTTAAAACTAAGAGGTTCCCCATTTAATATGGAAATTAGGAAGCTGCCTTCCTCTTTCTTCAAATGCTCAGCCAAGCACCATTCAAAGGCTATGAGGTTTCCTGGCTCAACTCCCCTCCCAGGTCGTGCATTCCAGACCCCCACCACCTTCTGGGTGAAAATCATTTCCCTCAAAATCCCTTTCACCCCTCCCAACCTCACTTAAAATTATTCCCCTTCGACTAAGGGGAACAGCTGCTCTCTCCCCACCTTGTCCATGCCCCTCATTATCTTACACACCTCGATCAATCCCCCCTCAGCCTTCTCTGCTCTAAAGAAACCAGCCTGAGCTTCTCCAGCCTCTCTCCATCACTGAGATACTCCATCCCAGAGAGTGTCCTGGTGGATCTCCCTCTGCACCCCCTCCAGTGTAATCCCATCCTCCCTATAGAGTGGGGACCAGAACTGCCCCCAGTCCTCCAGCTGTGGCCCTAATCTGAGGCCTGTCCATCACCTCTCTGCTCTCACAGTCTCTGCAACGACTGATAAATGCAAGTGTCCCATATTCCTTCTAAACTCCCCTATTAACCTGTCCCCCACCTTCAGGGGCCTGTGGGCAGACACCCCAAAACCCCTCTGTTCCTCTCAGCTTGCTCTTGTGCTGCTACACACGGAGTATTCCCTTGGCTTGTTCCTTTTTCCAAAGTGCATCACCTCTCAGTGATCAGGGTTAAACTCCATGTGCCACTAATTTGCCCAATTGATTCATATCTTCCTGTAACCTAAGACAGTCTTCCTCATTGTCAACCACCCGGCCAATCCTCATGTCATCTCCTATTATTGTCTCCCCTACATTCTTATCCGTATTGTTTATGAATATCACTAACAGTCAGGGACCCAGCATGGATCCCTGTGGGCCACCACTGCACACGGGCTCCAGGCACACAAACAGTCTTCTTCCACCACCCTCTGTCTCCTGTCTCTAAGCTAATTCCAGAGGCAATATGCCAAGATACCCTGAACACCATCAGCTTTTACCTTCTGTATCAGTTTCCCCTGTAGGACCTTATCAAAGGCCGCGCTGAAATCCAGATCAACTGCACGATCCTCATCTACACAGTTGGTTCACCTCCTTGAAAAATTCAATCCAATTTGTTAGGCATGCCCTCCCTCTGACAAAGCTCTGCTGACTATCCCTGAGAAAACTTTGCCTCTCCAAGTGGAGATTGGCTTTAATTCAGAATTTTCTCCACTAGTTTCCCCACTTGTTTTGCTATAGATTTACACAGAGGTCACTGTTCCCAGTCTACTTTGGTCAGATTTTGCTGTATCTTGCACACCATCTTCTTCCTTTTCAGTAACAAATTTAAACTGTATGGTGTTGTGGTCACTATCACCAAAGTGCTCTCCCACTGTCACCTCGAACACCTGTCTAACTCTGAATGGTGGAGCAGGGACTGGGTAGCTGATTGCTGTCCTTCCTCGGTATGTTTGTAAAACCTGGTCTCAATCTTGGTGAGCATGATGACTACCATTGATTGTTTGAAAAACCCACCTGCTTAACTACCCCCTGAAATGGCTAAGTGAGACACACTGTTCAAGAGGTGATCAGGAATGAATGCGAGACTTACCAGTGATCCCCATGCCGTTAGAAAAGATAAACAAATGAAAGCTCACGTTACTGGACCAAAGCAAGAACTGAGAGGGGAGAGCGCGGTAGAGAGCAGAGGCAAGAGCCCGAGCGAAGCTGGTGATGGTGAAGCTGATGTGTACTTTGCTGACTGAGAACCCTGGTGCATTTCCGAACCAGTCCTTACCTGGGAGACTGTGCAAACTGCTGAGCGGCAGTTACTGCATCATCACTGCTTGACACGAGCAGGGGAACTTTGTTACATCCTGGCTGCTTCAGGACCAGTTCCAACTGTTTGACGGTGCGATCAATGGTAGCCTTTGTGCACAAGTCGACCTTACTGATAACAATGAAGAAGGGCACTTTGAGAGCCATAGCCAAGCCCAGGTGCTCACGTGTAGTGCCAGCTGCAGACATAAGACAACAGTGAGGGTCAAAGAGTCAGTGGTGTTAAAACAGCAGCATGTGACCAGATCAGAGTGAGCCAGCGAGGGTCCCTGATCCATCAATGAAGTTCCAGAAACTGGGAACACAAGAGGAAATACCTCAGCAGTCACCCAGCTTCAATGAGTTGCACCATGTCAAAGCACTGAGCCCCTGTGAGTACTCAAACCAGACTGACCAGAGCCCAGTTCTCCAGGGCACCAGCTGGCCAATACTGGCAAATGGGACAGAATGTGACACAGGAACAGGAATAGGCCATTGTGCTCAAACCTGTTTCAACTTGAACTTCCACTTCAGCACCATTCTCCGGCCCCACCCTGTCTCCCTCCACATTTTTAACATGCAGAAAGCTATTGCTCTTTGTATTAAACATACTCAGTAACTTGGTCTCTGCTGCCTCTGGAACAGTGCATTTACAGGTTCACCACCCTCTGAGGGAAGAAATTCCGCTTAAACGATTATGCCCCTTACCCTGAACCCCCTTGTTTCAATCCCCTACCTACCCTGCCTGTCTACCCTGTCGAGCCCTGCTTTAAGTTTCAATGAGATCACCAGTCATTCTTCAAAACCCAAGAATGCAGATCCAGTCTCCTGACTGAACAGTGTTACCAGCCCAGGAACGAGCCTGGCAGGAACATTCTGGCAGGGCTGTACGGAGAACAGTTGGCCACACAAATTGACCTAACCCTCTAGGTCTGTTCCTGAATGGACAGGAAGTCATTTCTCTTTCTTTTAGGGAGGAGAGAGAATGTGTGAGATGAAGAGTGAGCAATAGGGATAGAGAGGAGGAGAAGGGGCTGTTGCATTGGATTTGGGACTCCACGAACACAACTCTACAGTTCAGTAATGAACCATTTTCCACGTGAGGAGTTTGCTCGCAGCAAAGAATTCCAGCATCAGTTTGAACGGTCAGACTGACAGACCTCAGCACAGGGTAAAAACAATGACTGCAGATGCTGAAAATCAAATACTGGATTAGTGGTGCTGGAAGAGCACAGCAGTTCAGGCAGCATCCGACGAGCAGCGAAATCAACGTTTCGGGCAAAAGCCCTTCATCAGGAAACGTTGATTTCGCTGCTCGTTGGATGCTGCCTGAACTGCTGTGCTCTTCCAGCACCACTAATCCAGACCTCAGCACAGTTGCCCTGAACTACTGGTTCCCACTCAGGATTCATCCCTTGCCAACTTTCCCCACATCATTTAGTCTGAGCCTTCTCTCCAACATTCAAGAATAGTCACCTGATAACAGAGCTCAATGGAGAGTGATCAGGAGCACCGACTGATCTTATTCAGTGGCCCTGTACCACACACCCATTCCAAGCGTCCTATTATCATGCCATCTCCCCAGAGAACATACCTATGCCAGTGTTGGCACTGACAACAAGCATGGCAAAGTCAGGGCAGTAGCTTGTGAGGCCGAAGATGGTGGTTTTTAGGTACTTGTGGTGCCCTGCCAGGTCAATAAAGGTGATCATTTTCGAGGCACTTTCACAGATGACCTCTGCTGTCCGGGAATCACTGTAATTCACCACCTACAGTGAGACACAAGCAGCACAATATAGAAACATGACTCCTGAGAACATATACTGACAATGTAATGAGTGGTGAGCTGACAGGACCCAGTGTGATCCAGTACCTGGTCATGAGTGGATCTTAAACAGCAAACCACTAATCATTCTCCAGGGAGCACAGTGCCAGTGCCATTCAATATTAAGAGTTCAAAGATCAACAGCACCGACAGCAGCTCAGAGACAGTTCCATCTCAGGCCATCCAGCGTTACTCTCTCAGGGAGGGAGGAATGGATGGGCAGCTGCACGCTTCCCACATTGCTCTCAGTAATGGCGACCCAAATATAACGCTCATTGATCATTGGGAATATTCTTCAGGGAAGGAAATCTTCCATAGTCAGTCTGGCCTACATGCACTCCAAACCCAAGTGACAACACTCAGTTCAAGGGCAACTAGGAATGGGTAAATGCTGACTTCGCCCAAACCCCAAAGGGAAGAGAAGGCAGTCAGAAACACCCGGGAATACTCTTTAGTGCTCACTTAGCCTGGGGAAGGGGGTCAGGCTCTGTCATGTACATCACACTGTGAGCACCAGGTGAGTGAACGTTCATGGTTAATGTAGCTGACATTTCACTGTCATCTCCAATTTTCTTGGCAGTGGAGGGGGAGCTATCTTCCTGAACCATTGCAGTCCATGCGCACAGCTGTACTGCAATCACACCAGGCCTAGAAACTTTCACAAAGTAAAAGAGAAGATCCGAAACACTGCTCGAGGCCTGCTGCTTCCTCAGTGAGCCCCAGCAGCTCAGTATAACACAGGCTGAGTCCCAGGCCTACCTCGCCCTTGCTGTTGAATCCCAGGATCTCGAAGCTGATGCTGGATGTTCGGCCAGACTGGATCTCATGCAGATGTCTGAATAGGTTCAGGCGTGCTCGCCCACGGCCATTATCCAGCTCGCCTTGTGTCAGCACACCTAGCAGGGTTGACTTCCCTGAGTCCACATTGCCCAGAACTGCTACCCGCAGGTCAAGAAACTGCAATGGAATCCAAGAGTGAACATTACAGTCACCTCAAGTAGAGATGCTCATAAAGCAGGGATATCCTTTCAAATATCTCCTTACTCAAACTTCAGTCACAGAGGACATTGCTGCACAAAATTATTTTTTAATACTCCAAATTACAGACAACACTACAGCATTTTAAATCTTGGGTTTTTTTTGCTGATCAATGCCCTTGCAAATATTCCCAGCCTGAAGGTGACACTGAGCCGTGTCCCATCCTGGGAGACAGTCCTGCTGCTTCTCTCTGATTCTGTATCTGCAATGCCCCTGGAGTAGCCGAGCCCTTTGCTGGTTGATGTTGACTCAGAGCCCTCCTGACCTCTGGAATGATGAGGGTACAGCTCTCTCAGTTAACAGCTGTGAGGCTAGTCTGCGTTTTGAACATACTTTCCAGTATGTGATCCCAGCACAAACAGCCTGAATGTAGGACTTTCACAGAGAGAGGGTGATAGGACAGTCACTCATCACTTATTCATTCAATTTTAGAAAAAAAAGGCGCACTCGATTCTAGGGAAATGTGGAGCAAGGGGGTTGACAGTGTGGCTAATTATGTTCCCCTTTATGGGAAAGTCTGGAACTGGGGAGAGCTGGGGAGTGATGGCAGTGAATTTGACAGTAACTTCCTGGGGGGGTGTTAAACCATTGATTTAGGCCTGTAGAGCAGTGAATGCTGGGTGGCTGACTTCGATGAGAAGTGTCATCTGGTGGGGCAGGAAATGAAGTTCAGGCCACAACCTCGAAGAGTGGAGGAGTAAGCTTGAGGGGCTGAATAGCCTCTTCATGCTCCTAATTCTCATCACCCCACCAAGTGAGCATTGATCTCTCCAGACTGTTGGCAAGACACTGCCGCCTAGCTGGATGTCTGCAGCAGTAGCGCCACATGTAAGCTTTAGCTGCTGTTTGTCGGTAGGGCTGCAAAGTACCGAGGAGGATTTTGGGGGGGGGGGAATGGGAGAGGAGTGGTGGTCTGTCAGCTCAGGGGCGTACCTGCTGATCATCAGGAACTTTCCGGATCAAAACCTCAGCTATCCGCCTCGGGGAGTCCATGTCATATTCCACATTACGCTCTCGGAGGATTGTGATATCTGCTCCAACCCTGCACACAACAAGCAGCAACTTAGATACAAGGTGGACTACAGCAACCAACAATCCAACACACATCACTTCCACAGAGAACTGAAAACAGACAGAACTGGGTGGCAGGCTATGTTATGAGGAGACTGCAAGAGGATGTGCACAAGATTGAGAATGGGTTCAAACATTGAAGATGGCGGGGGGTGGGTTGAAGCAAAGAAGCGGCAGAGAAAGTGGTAAAGAAAGCGAAAAGATAAAACATTGCCAGTGGTTCCCAGGCGTGCACAGGATCCCGAACAGGAACTGAGCCTGAGTTGTTTTCGCTCTCATTCACCCCATTACGATTGAGACACCACTTACTTTTCAGCCATTCTGCGGAGAGTTTTCAGAGAGGCTCGCAGCTCTTCCTCAGACAGGCCAACCAGGAGACCATTGTCCTCAACCCCGATCTGATAGACAGCTTCTCCCCGACCCTCCTGCAATCGCCACTTCATCTGGGTGACCAAGTGCTCAAAGCGATACTGGGAAGGATTCACCAACTTCAGCTGGAACAAAAGAGAAGAAACTGACAACACCGATACAGTGAGATACCTGGCAGTAACAGTATCAACAGTTCAGCAACATCAGGAACTCTCCTGCTCTGTTCAGCATATTCAGACAAAACAACTAGACTAATGTATTGCAGGCTAACCGATATCAGCCGAAACAGACATGATCTAAAACCCATCAGCACAGTTCCCAACTATGTAAACAGGTTCACACCCTCTTCGCCAGCCTGTACAATGATAACCCTTTCCCTAATACATACCCACACGTCAGAGCAGCTCACCTCAATCTGAAGGTCAACATTCAACCCAATAACTCCACCAACAGTCCAGATAACCTGAATTTGCTGTTGGTTATTTCAGGGGTCTTTCAGAGCAGAAACCAGCAGTTACCTTCGTCCAGATAACAGTCAGCTTTCCCAAGCTCAGCCTCTGCCCACAACAGCTACTTCACGGCTGCTCTCGAAAATCACATGCTAACCATTGAGACACTCAGATTTTCACTAGGCTCAAAAAGCTCACTGTCTCTTTTTCTCTCTCTCTCTACAGAAGCTGCCAGACTTGCCAAGTTTCTCCAGCAATTTCAGATTTTATTTGTTTCAGATCTGCATTAACTTTCCTTTAGAAAGGGAAATAGACCTCATGGAATAGAATTGAGAGGGAGAAGCTGGAATCAGCTGTAACAGGTTTACCACAGGGTCAAGGGAACTACAAAGGCAAGAGGGAACGTTGACCAGAGTTAATTGGAAGGGGAGTCTAGCAGGGAAGACAATGGGGCAGCAATGGCAGGGGTTTCAGGAGGTATTTCAGGAGGAAGAGCAGAAGTGCATCCCAAGAAGAAACCTACTAATGGGGTGAGGAAGCAACCATGGCCGACAAGGGAAGTCAGGGACAATGTCAAAGCAAAAGAGAATGCATAGATTGCAGGGAAGCTGAGCGGGAAGCTTACAAAACCAGCAAAGGATAAATTAAAAAAATACGAGGGCAAGCGAGCTAGTTACGTAAAAGATTGCATGAGTTTTTTTTTAAGGTATCTGGAGTCAGGAGGGTCCCAGAGAACTGGAAAATGGTTAATGTGTTGCCCCTTTTAAAGAGAGGGAAAGGCAGAAGACAAGAAACTGTTGGTCAGTTGGTCTGACCTTGGGCGTTGGGAAGATTGGAGTGTTCATTATTAAGGATGTGATTACAGAGTATTGGGGAGTGCAGAGTAAAATAAGACCGAGGCAGTGTGCCTTTATCAAGGGGAGGTCACAACCAACAAATCTGTTCGAGCAAGTTAGACAAGGGAGAGCTAGTGGGGGTGATCGGTTTGGATTTCCAGAATGCCTTTGACAAGGTGCCACAAGGCTGCAAAATAAACTTAAGAGCCCATGGTGTTAGCAGCAAGGTACTGCTTTGGATAGAGGATTGGCTGACTGGCAGAAGGTAGAGAGTAGGCATAGTAAGGTCTTTTTCAGGATGGCAGCTGGTGACTAATGGAATTCCGTGGGGTCAGTATTGGGACCACAACTATTCACATTATACATTTACAATCTGCACATGGGAACTGGTGACCTGATGCTAAGTTTTCAGATGACACAAAGCTAGGTGAGGAGTCAGTAATATTGAGGAAGTGGGGAGGCTCCAGAAGCACTTGGGATAGGCTAGGAACCTGGGCAAAGAAGTGACAGATGGAATACAATGTTGGAAAGTGAGAGTCTTGTGTACTGTGGTAGGAATAAAAAAAAAGTGTAGCCTATTTTCTAAATGGGGAAAAGCTTCGGAAATCTCAGTTTAGGAGTCTCTCAAAGTTGATATGCAGGTTCAGTTGGTAGCTAGTGTTCATTTCCACAGGATTGGAACACAAGAGCAGAAGTTTGAGGAAGGGTACTGGACCCAAAACATTAACTGATTTTTCTTCAGATGTTGCCAGACCTGCTGAGATTTTCCAGCAACCTCTGTTTTTGTTCTATAGCATCTACAGCATTACTTTGTACTTAGAGTTGAGAAAGATGAGGGATGATGATTACAGAGTACTGAGAGGGCTGGACAGAGTGGACATGGAGATATCTTCTGTCCACCAACTGCACAGATTAAGGCCTGAGGGCACAGCCTCAGAGCGAAGGAAACAACCCTTTCAAACTGAGATGAGGAGTTCCTTCAGCTTGTGAGTGGTGAATCTGTGGACCTCAATGCCATAGAGGGGTGTGGAGACAAAAAAACAACTGCAGTTGCTGGAAGCCAAGATAGACAAGCAGGAGGCTGGAAGATTGGGGCCCCAGTCCTGAAGAAGGGTTACACCCAAAACGTCGTCTTCTCGACCTCCTGATGCTGCCTGGCTTGTTGCGTTCTTCCAGCCTCCTGCTTGTCTACCTCTGCAGAGGGCTGCAGAAGCCAAGTCATTTGAGTGTTTTTAAGACAGAGGTTCTTGCAGCATCTGTGGAGAGAAAGCTGAATAATTGTTTCAGATCCAGTGATCCTCCTTCAGAACTGAAGTGTTACTGGACCCAAAACATGAACTCTGATTTCTCTCTATTGATGCTGTCAGCGCTGCTGAGCTTGCCCAGCAATTTAGAGTCATTAAAAAAAATCTGTTTGTGTTTCTGATTTCCACCATCCACAGTTCTTTCATTTTGCCAAATAAACAGGTTCTTGATTAATAAGGAGATCAAGGGTTACAGAGAGAATGGCGGAGCATACCTGATGGGCTGAATGGTCTAATTTTGCTCCTTATCTTATGGTCTTTATGCTTCAAACAAACTCACAGTAAACACGACAAAGTTGCTGTGCTCACCTTGTATTCGATGTTTCCCTCTTCAGCCTGAAATTGAAAAGATATGATTACTTCATATTTACTAAGACCTGGATTCCAGATAAGCCAATGATTAAACATCTCCGACCAATCGCTCTATGGTGAGAGACAGATATGTTTCTTAATTTGCTCCCAGGATGTGGGTTCGCTGGGTAGGCCAACATTTATTATCAACCCCAAACTGCACTGGTGATAGGCTGATTTTTGCAAAAAACAAAGATAACTAGAAAAGCTTCTGATACGTCACAGACTCTTAGTACCGAAGAGACACTTCGGCCCATTTGGTCTGAACGACTTACACCTACACCGATCCCACTTTCCCACACTATGCCCTTAGTCTCGAATGTTATGACATAGTAGAAGCCATCCAAATACTTTTTAAAGGTTTCCTACCTCAACTTCCCTCGGAGACCCTACCACTTTCTGGGTGAAAAAGCATTTTCCTCAAATCCCTTCTAAAGCTCTTGCCTCTCACTGTAAAATTATACCCCCTTGTTAATGAGTCACCACCTAGGGGGAACAACCACTTTCTTACCACTTGTCCATACTCCTCAGTCTTGCACAACTCAGTCAGGTCACCCCTCAACCTTCTCTGGTTGAAAGGAAACAACCTGAATTTATCCAGCCTCTCGTCGCTGACAAGCTCCATTCCAGGCAGCATCCTAGTGAATCGTCATTGTGTCCCGACCAGTGTAATCACATCATTCCTATTGTGCAGAGACCAGAACTGTGCACAGTACTCCAGCTGTGGGCTCAAAGTCCTGTACAGATCCAACATCGCCTCTCCAATGTCATAACTTATGTCTCAACTGATAAAGGTAAATGTTCCACATTCCTTAAGTATCCTACTAATCTCCTATTAACATTTGTTCAACAGAAAAGCTCAGATCTTGCCGTTTCATTTGGCATGCTGCTCTGCAGGAACTTTTCGGATTCCATTCATAACTGCTATTGGACCTGACACATAGTATGTTTAAATTCTTATATTCAGCAAAACAACTGAATCAACTCTTATAGACAATAAAATTCGTTTACTGAACACAATTAATATTAGAACAATAAAGTATACTACAAACTCAAGAAAATAAACACTACAAACAATCTTGTGCTTTAACTTAACTTTGTATGATTGTAAACCTCCACACTAGAGCTTGGCCACGCTCCAATGGTCTTGGAGGTAGACAATAGGTGCAGGAGTAGGCCATTCTGCCCTTCAAGCCTGCACCACCATTCAATATGATCATGGCTGATCATCCTCAATCAATCAGTATCCTGTTCCTGCCTTATCTCCATAACCCTTGATTCCACTATCCTTGAGAGTTCTATCCAATTCTTTCTTAAATGAATCCAGAGACTGGGCCTCCACTGCCCTCTGGGGCAGAGCATTCCACACAGCCACCACTCTCTGGGTGAAGAAGTTTCTCCTCAGCTCTGTCCTAAATGATCTACCCTGTATTTTTAAGCTGCCTCCAGAGTGTCCAATCCTTTAATAATCTTATATGTCTCAATCAGTTCCCCTCTCAGTCTTCTAAACTCAAGGGCATACAAGCCCAGTCGCTCCAGTCTATCAGCGTAAGGTAGTCCCACCATTCCAGGAATTGACCTCGTGAACCTACGCACACTCCCTCAATAGCCAGAATGTCTCCCCACATTTGGAGACCAGAACTGCATACAATACCCCAGGTGTGGTCTCACCAGGGCCCTGTACAGTTGCAGAAGAACCTCTTTGCTTCTATACTCAATCCCTCTCGTTATGAAGGCCAGCATGCTATTAGCCTTCTTCACTACCTGCTGTACCTGCATGCTTACCTTCATTGACTGGTGTACATGAACACCCAGATCTCTCTGTACTGCCCCTTTACCTAAATTGATTCCATTTAGGTAGTTAATCTGCCTTCCTGTTCTTGCCACCAAAGTGGATAACCATACATTTATCCACATTAAACTGCATGTGCCATGCATCTGACCACTCACTTAACTTGTCCAGGTCACCCTGTAATCTCCTAATATTTCACCCTGCCATCCAGCTTAGTATCATCAGCAAATTTGCTAATGTTATTACTAATAATATCTTCTATATCATGAATATATATTGTAAAAAGCTGTGGTCCCAGTACTGATCCCTGCGGTACCCCACTGGTCACTGCCTGCCATTCTGAAATGGAGTCGTTTATCACTACTCTTTGTCTCCTGTCAGCCAACCAACTTTCAATCCAAGTTAGTACTTTGCCCCCAATACCATGCGCCCTAATTTTGCTCACTAACCTCCGATGTGGGACTTTATCAAAAGCTTTCTGAAAGCCCAGGTACACTACATCTACTGGATCTCCCTCGTCCATCTTCAGAGTTACATCCTCAAAAAATTCCTGAAGATTAGTCAAACATGACTTCCCCTTCATAAATCCATGCTGACTCTGACCTATCCTGTTACTACTATCCAGATGTATTGTAATTTCATCCTTTATAATAGACTCCAGCATCTTTCCCACCTCTGTGGTCAGACTAACTGGTCTATAATTTCCTGCTTTCTCTCTTGCTCCTTTCTTGAAATGTGGTACAACTTAGCCACCCTCCAATCTGCAGGAACTGATCCAGAGTCTATCAAACTCTGGAAAATAATCACCAACGCATCCACGATTTCTAGAGCCACCTCCTTCAGTACCCTGGGATGTAGACCATCAGGCCTCGGGGACTTATCAACCTTCAGACCCAACAGTCTCTCCAACACCAATTCCTGGCAAATATAAATTCCCGTAAGTTCAGGTCCTTCAGCCACTGTTACCTCAGGGAGATTCCTTGTGTCTTCCCCAGTGAACACAGATCTGAAGTACCAATTCAATTCTTCTGCCATTTCTTTGTTTCCCCGTAAACTCTTAGGAGGAGAAAGTGAGGACTGCAGATGCTGGAGATCAGAGCTAAAAATGCGTTGCTGGAAAAGCGCAGCAGGTCAGGCAGCATCCAAGGTACAGGAGAATCGAAGTGTCAGACATAATTCCTGAAGAAGGGCTTCCCCTGTTTCTGTCTTCAAGGGCCCAATTTTAGTCTTAACCATTTTTTTGCCTTTCACACACCTAAAAAAGCTTTTACTATCCTCCTTTATATTTTTGGCCCGTTTACCTTCGTACCTCATTTTTTCTCTGCATATTTCCTTCTTAGTAATCCTTTGTTGTTCTTTAAAACCTTCCCAGTCCTCCGTTTTCCCACTTGTCTTGGCTTTTTTCTCTTTTAACTTTATATGTTTCTTTACTTCCCTCGTCAGCCACGGCCACCCATGCCTCCTCCTAGGATCTTCCTTCCTTTTTGGATGAAATATCTGCCATTGTTCCTCCACTGTCATCCCTGCTAAGGTATTGCACCATTGAACTTTGGCCAGCTCCTCCCTCACAGCTCCATAGTTCCCTTTATTCAAATGAAATATTGTCACTTCCGATTGTACCCTCTCCCTCTCAAATTGCAGATTGAAGCTTATTGTATTATGGTCACTACTTCCCAATGGCTCCTTCACTTCGAGGTCCCTGACCAATTCTGCTTCGTTGCACAATACCAGATCAGAATTGCCTTCGCCCTGGTCGGCTCCAGAACCAGCTGTTCTAAGAATCCATCTCGGAGGCACTCCACAAAGTCTCTTTCTTGAGGTCCAATACCATCCTGATTCTTCCAGTCTACCTGCATGTTGAAAGCCCCATAACAACTGTAGTAACATCTTTGCGACAGGCCAATTTCAGCTCCTGATTCAACTGACATCCGACATCCAGACTACTGTTTGGGAGCCTGTAGATAACGCCCAAGAGGGTCTTTTTATTCCTAGAATTTCTCAGTTTTTTCCATACTGACTCTACATCCCCTGATTCTAGGTCCCCCCGTGCAAGGAACTGAATATCATCCCTTACCAACATGGTCACCCCACCCCCTCTACCCGTCAGTCTGTCCTTACGATAGCACGTGTAGCCTTGAATATTCGTTTCCCAGGCCCTGTCCACTTGAAGCCACGTCTCAGTTATCCCCACAATATCGTATCTGCCAATTTCCAAAAGAGCCTCAAGCTCATCCATCTTATTTCTAATGCTTCGTGGATTCATATATAGTGTTTTTAATTTGTTACTTCCCTCACCCTTCCCATCAACTCCTATTTCACTCAACCTTACGGCATGATCCCTTTTCGAGTTTTCTGCTTCATTGATACAGTTGTCTTTCTTGACTTCCCTTGTTCTAACTTTCCCTTCAATTTCCTTCTTAAACATCCAGCTTGTCCCCGTCCCCCCCCGCTACTTAGTTTAAACGCAGCTGTGTTGCAGTAGCAAACCTGCCTGCCAGAATGCTGGTCCCCAACCTATTAAGGTGCAAACCGCCTCTCTTGTATAACTTATGCTTACCACAAAACATACCCCAGTGATCCAAGAATTTAAATCCATTAAATGGAGGTGTCTTATCTTCCAGTGGTTATTCTCGAGTTACCGTGCTGAGTGGGGTTTTGTATTGATTCTTATCCTTCTGAGCCTTCGTGCCCTTTTGGGAGGGTTCCACCCCACTCCAGACTATCACCCTCACCTTGACCTCCTTCCACCTATCGCATTCCCAACGCCCCTCCCCCAAGTCCCTCCTCCCTACCTTTTATCTTAGCCTGCTGGACACACTTTCCTCATTCCTGAAGAAGGGCTGATGACCGAAACGTCGATTCTCCTGTTCCTTGGATGCTGCCTGACCTGCTGCGCTTTTCCAGCAACACATTTTCAGCTCTTGAGGATGTGCCAATGGATTGATCAGGTTTGATTACCCTGATCGATCAGACCCAACCAGGTGTTGGCATTTTGAATGCAGGTGGCCTTGAGGTATGGCAGGTGCTGGGGTTACACAGCCTCCTCCAAGGAAAGTTAAAAATCACAACACCAGGTTATAGTCCAACAGGTTTAATTGGAAGCACACTAGCTTTCAGAGTGACGCTCCTTCATCCAGGTGGTACCTGGGAAGGGAAGGGAAGGGAAGGGAAGGGAAGGGAAGGGAAGGGAAGGGAAGGGGGGGGGGGGAAGGGGGGGGGGGGAAGGGGGGGGGGGGAAGGGGGGGGGGGGAAGGGGGGGGGGGGAAGGGGGGGGGGGGGGGGAAGGGAAGGGGGGGGGGGGGGAAGGGAAGGGGGGGGGGGGGGGAAGGGAAGGGGGGGGGGGGGGAAGGGAAGGGGGGGGGGGGGAAGGGAAGGGAAGGGAAGGGTGGGGGGGGGGGGAAGGGAAGGGTGGGGGGGGGGAAGGGAAGGGTGGGGGGGGGGGGAAGGGAAGGGTGGGGTGGGGGGGGGGAGGGGAGGGAAGGGAAGGGGGGGGAGGGAAGGGAAGGGAGGGGGGGGGAGGGAAGGGAAGGGAGGGGGGGGGAGGGAAGGGAAGGGAGGGGGGGGGAGGGAAGGGAAGGGAGGGGGGGGGAGGGAAGGGAAGGGAGGGGGGGGGAGGGAAGGGAAGGGAGGGGGGGGGAGGGAAGGGAAGGGAGGGGGGGGGAGGGAAGGGAAGGGAGGGGGGGGGAGGGAAGGGAAGGGAGGGGGGGGGAGGGAAGGGAAGGGAGGGGGGGGGAGGGAAGGGGGGGGGGGGAAGGGAAGGGAAGGGGGGGGGTGGGGGGAAGGGAAGGGGGGGGGGGGAAGGGAAGGGGGGGGGAGGGAAGGGAGGGGGGGGGAGGGAAGGGGGGGGGGGAGGGAAGGGAGGGGGGGGGGAGGGAAGGGAGGGCGGGGGGGAGGGAAGGGGGGGGGAGGGAAGGGGGGGGGAGGGAAGGGGGGGGGGAGGGAGGGAAGGGAAGGGGGGGGGAGGGGAGGGAAGGGAAGGGGGGGGGAGGGGAGGGAGGGGAGGAAGGGAGGGAGAAGGTGGGGAGGAAGGGAGGAGAAGGGGGGGGGGGGAAAGAGTCAGGTTGTGAGGGAGAGAGAGAACGAAAGATCCGGGGGGGGGGGGGGGTGACAAACCCTGTCGCTTCCTGACACCGCGTTCACTTTAAACCGAGACAACATTCCCCCTCCCCCCGGGGGGGGGGGGGGGGATCAGACCGTCCCCGATGTCAGTCTTACCTCTGGCGGTAGGAAGGGCGGGTTGTTATTGCGGCCCCGGGGCCGGCTGCGGGTTTTCTTGTGCGGACCTTTCGGGGCCACGGGCGGGATCTTGTTGTTTTTGTGAGAAGGTCCAGAGGGTGAGGGCCCTGCCGCCAGGCCTGGGGCTGAAGCAGCAGCAGGAGCCCGGCCCGAGCTGGAGCTGGAGCCCTGTCCTTGGCCGTGGCCGTGGCCCCGGGAGCGGCCGTTGGAGGTGGCGGTCTGCCGTGAGGAACGCCTGGTGGCGGAGAGCGGAGCGGCGGCTCCCCCGGCCGCCATAGTCCCTGCTGCAGCGCCCGGGAAACCCCCGAACAGCTCACTCAGCCGCGGCTCCATGACAACGGGCCTCGCGCCCCCGCTCAAAACCCAACCGTCAGTGACCCGCACCCGGGCCGCCACTGCGCCTGCGCCTCCCCGGCCATCAAACCGCGCATGCGCCGCACCCACGGGCACCGGGATTGCCGACTGCGCAGGCGCCCCCCCGCCCTGGGGCGTCATCCTCTGTGAGCGCTGTCAGTGCGCACAGCATGCTGGGAGATGTAGTCTCCTGCAAAAACAGGCAGAAAGTGAGGATGCTGAAGATTAGAGTGGTGCTGGAAAAGTACAGCCGGTCAGGCATCATCTGAGGAGCAGCAGAATCGTTTCGACCAGAAGCTATTCTTCAGGAATGAAGCTTGTGGGCCTGGGGGCTGAGGGGAAGGTAGCTGGGAATGCTACCTGAGCTACATCTCCTCCCACCCTGCTTCCTGTAAAAACTCTATCCCGTATTCCCAATTCCTCCACCTCATCTGCTCCCAGGATGATGAATTCCACCATAGAAAATCCCAGATGGCCTCTTTCTTCAAAGACTGCAATTTCCCCCCCCCCCCCCCCCCCCAATGTGGTTGACGATGCCCTCCAGCGTGTCTCCTCCGCTTCCCGCATCTCCGCCCTTGAACCCCACCCCTTCCAACGCAACAAGGACAGAACCTCCTCCTCACCTCCATCACCAACCTCTTACCACCCAACGCCGGGAGGAAGAACACCTCATCTTCCTCCTTGGGACCCTGCAATCACAAGGGATTAATGTGGATTTCACTAGTTTCCTCATCCCCACCACCCACCTTATCCCAGTCCCAAGCCTCCAACTCGGCAATGCCCTCTTGACCTGTCCATCATCTTTTCCATCTATCTGCTCCACCCTCCTCTCCAACCTATTAACACTTCTCCCCCACCTTCACCTACCTATCACATTCACAGCTACCTTTGTCCCCACACCCCTCCCATTTATCTCTCAACCTCCCAGCACACAAGCTTCATTCCTGAGGAAGGGCTTTTGCCTGAAACATTGATTCTCCTCCTCCTCAGATGCTGCCTGACCTGCTGTGCCTCTCCTACAAAAACAACTTGATTTTCCATGGCAACGCTTACAAAGCATGCTTACAGTCCAGACAGAGAGAATGGGAATTTTTCAGGGATATCTTCAAAGCAACTCTGAAGAGGTCAATCCCACTTTTTAAAAATTCATTCACAGAGTGAGGGCGTTGCTGGCTAGGTAGCATTTATTGCCCATCCCCTAATTGCCCAGAGGGCAGTTAAGAGTCAATCACATTGCTCTGGGTCTGGAGTTACACGTAGGCCAGACCAGTTAAGGATGGCAGCTTCCTTCCTTGAAGGACCTTAGTGATCCAGATGGGTTTTTCCAACAATCAACAATGGTTTCATGGTCATCATTAGACTCTTAATTCCAGATTTTTATTGAATTCACATTCCACTGTCTACCAAGATGGGATTCAAACCTGGGTCCCCAGAACATCATCTGGGTCTCTGGATTAACAGTCCAGCGACAATACCACTCAGCCATTGCCTCTCCTAATTCATTCATGAGACATGGGCATCATTGGTTATCCCAGCATTTATTGTCTGTCCCAAGTTGCCCAGAGAAGGTGGGGGTGAGCTGCCCTCTTGAATCACTGCAGTTCACGTGCTGTAGGTGGACCCACAATGCCCTTAGGGAGGGAACTCCAGGCTTTTGACCCAGCGACACTGAAGGAACGGTGATATATTTCCAAGTCAGGATGGGGAGTGACTTGGAGTGGAACTTGAAGGGGATGGTGTTCCCATGAATCTGCTGCTCTTGTCCTTCTAGATGGAAGTGATCGTGGGTTTGGAAGGTGCTGTCTCAGGATCTTCCTGCAGTACATCATGTCGATGATACTCACTGCTCTTGGTGCCAGTAATTCCTAGAGGGATGGATATTGCTCTCTGCAGCTATGAGCAGGGGCCCAGAAGTTACAAAGAATAAAGAAAATTTACAGCCCAGGAACAGGCCCTTCGGCCCTCCAAGCCTAAGCCGATCCAAATGTACTGTCTAAATCTATCGGTCAATTCCTAAGCATCTGTGTCCCTCTGTTCCCCACCTACTCGTACATTTATCCAGACGCATCTTAAATGGTTAAGGAAAGGAAATCTACTTGGGACTGAAGAAAAACTGAGAGAAGGAAGGGAGGGATCCAGCAGACATCCATAATGTATCTAACTAATGTATTAAGTGGCACTGCTGCCTCACAGCGCCAGGGACCCAGGTTCAATTCCAGACTTGGGTGACTGTCTGTGTGGAGTTTGCACATTCTCCCTGTGTCTATGTGGGTTTCCTCTGGATACTCCGGTTTCCTCCCACAGTCCAAAGATGTGTGGGTTAGGTTAATTGGCCATGCTAAATTGCCCATAGTGTTAGGTGAATTAGTCAGAGGGAGATGGGTCTGGGTGGGTTACTCTTTGGACAGTCAGTGTGGACTTGTTGGGCCAAATGGCCTGTTCCCTCACTGTAGGGAATCTAATCTAACAACATTGGTTGGACTAAAAGGAGGTTTTGCTGAAAGTCTTTGAACAATCAGGAGCTAAAATAATAAACAGACCCTCCAAGGTAATAATGATTACTATCTGGGTCAGGGACAAACTGGCAAAGGGTAAATAAAGTCAAGGTTTTAAATGTGAAGCTCAAAGATCAGTGTGGGTGAAATAGCTTTCAGTTTGTGAGGCACTGGCACTGGTTGGGAAAGAAGGGAGCTATTCTGCTGGGATAGGCTTCACTTGAATCATGCCAGGACCAGTGTGCTGGCAAATCAAATAACTCGGTCTGTAGAGAGGGCTTTAGGCCAACTGAGGGGAGAGAAGAAATGTTGGCTTACAAGGCATGAGAAAATGGAGATTTACAGAGCAGTTATTTGGATAACAATACCCAGAATCTGACAGGGGGTGACAGAGGATACAAAAATAGGAAAACCGCAATAAATAGGGTCAGGAGGGGGAAAAATGATAAAATGGCAAAATTAATGGCTTTTTTACTTGAATGCATGTAGTATTCAGAGCAAAGTAGATGAATTAACTGTATAAGTAAAGGGTAATGGGTATGATCTAACCATTATAGAGACAGGATTACAAGGAGGTAAAAGCTGGGAACTGAATATTCAAAAGGAGAGGCAGAAAGTGGGATGAGGTAGCAGTGTTGGTACAGCATGGAATAAGTTCAATCGCAAGAAATGATGTTCAAACAGAAGCTGGAGAACGCATGTGGATGAAGGTAAGAAATAAAAAGGAAAGAAGAGACTGATAGGAGTCGTCTTTAGACCCCCTAACGGTAGCTATACAGTGGGACAGAGAATAAATCAGCAGGTTATGAGGGCAGTACATAAATTATGGGTGTCTTTAAAGTACATGTAGAGCACAGAGGTATGTATACAGCACAGAAACAGGCCCTTCAGCTCAATTCATCCATGTTGACCAAACACAGGTGCCCCCCTCCTCCGCCTCTGTATCTGAGGGTGATACATTCCAAGGCCTACCATGAATGCTCAAAACCGCAGATAGTAGTGTACCCTAACATTTGAATGGGATACTTATCTCCCCAGCAGTCCCCTGGAATTACTTCTGGAATGTTTTATGCATTATTTTCGGGCGTCAGTAAATCGCGGAAACCAAATCCGTAGGAACGGGGGGGTTCTACTGTATTCTAAACTGATAGTAATGGTCATTGAGGTATATGTTGTATATTAAATGTTGTAATTGTAGCAGCCTCTACCACTTCCTCTGGCAGCTCATTCCACACACACACACACAACGACCCTCTGCATGAAAATGTTGCTCCTCAGGTCCCGTTTAAATCTTTGCTCTCTCACCTTAAACCCATGCTGTCTAGTTTTGGACCCCACTACTCTGGGAAAAAAAACCTTGGCTATTCACCCTATCCATGTCCCTCATAATGTTATAAATTTCTGTAAGGTCACCCCTCAGCCTCCGACACTCCAGGGCAAATAGCCCCAGCATTTTAAGCCACTCCCTACAGCTCAAACTCTTTAATCCCAGCAACATCCTTGTAAACCTTTTCTTGAACCCTTTCAAGAAAGAAGTTGTGACTAGAGGGAGACTAGAATTGCACGCAATATTTCAAAAGTGGCCCAACCCATGTGTTGTACAGTTGCAACATGCCCCCCCCCCAACTCTTATACTCAATGCACTGACCAATAGAGGCAAGCATACCATTGTAGATTGAGATAGTAATATTGGCAGAGGAATCCCTGAGAAAGAATTCATTGTGTGTATTTGGTACAGTTTCATAGAATAATATATTGTGGATGAGGCTATTTTGGATCTGGTAATGCTTAATGAGGCAGGTTTAATAAGGGATGTCACAGTAAAAGATCCCCTCAGAAACATTAATCAGAACATGACAGAATTTAGCATTGTTAGAAATGAATGTGCTCAGCTTAAACAAAGGTAATTACAAAGAAATGTGGCCAGAGCTGGTTTAAGTGGAATGGGGAAGTAGCAAAGATGTTTGGGGAACAATGGCAATCATTTAAGAAAATAGTTTTTAAAATTTATTATCGTCACGTTTACCAAGGTATAGTGAAAAGTTTAGTTTTGCAAGCAGTACAGGCAGATTAGACCAAAGTGCTTAGGGTTATAGAGTGAGGAATACAACATTACAGCTGCAGAGAAGGTTCACAAAGAGTGAGATCAGCATTAAATTTAAACTTGAGATGCCCATTCAGAAGTCTAATAACAGCAGGGAAGAAGCTGTTCTTGAATCGGTTGGTACATGTGTTTCTTCTGTCCAAAGGGAGAGGTTATAACTGGGGTGAGAGGGGTCTTTAATGATGTTGAATGCCTCTCTGAGGCAGTGAGACGTATAGATGGAGTCAATGGATGGAAGGGTGGCTTGCACAATGGACTGGGCTGTGTTCACAACTCTCTGTAGATTGGAGCAGACCAATTACTGTACCAAGCCGTGATGCACCTGGGAAAATTAGTGAGTCTTTATGAACATTGCGAATTTCCTTAGCTTGCTGAGGAGGTGGAAGTGTTGGTGTGTTTTCTTAACCATCACATCAATGTGGGAGTCCAGGACAGATTGTTGGTGATCGTCACTCCCTGGAACTTAATGCAGTCGACCCTCTCCACCTCATACTCATTGATGTGGACAAGGGCGTTCCCTCTAACTTGCTTCCTGAAGTCAATCACCAGCCCTTTCATTTTACGGACATTGAGGGAGAAATTGTTATCTCTACACCGTGCCACCCAGCACTCTCTTCCCTGTATTCTTGAAATTGTTTGAGATCTGGCCTACAATGTTGGTGCTGTGAGAGATGTAGATGGAGTTAGGACAAAATTTTGTCACACAGTCCATGTGTACAGGGAGTATAATTGGGGTCTGAGCATGCAGTCTTCCGGGACACGGGTGTTGAGGATTGTCCTGGAGGAGGCGCTGTTGCCCATTCTCACTGATGGTCTTGAGTGTCGGGAAGTTGCAAAAGAAGGTCTTAGAATTTGGAGATTCATTTGGTTGGAATTCATGGAATATAACCCACAACTGGAATATAACCCACAACTGGAATACTGTGAACAGCTTTAGCCCCTTATTCCAAGGAAAGATATCACTGGCATTGGAGGCAGTCCAGAGAAGGTTCACTCGGCTGATCCCAGGTAAGAGATGCAGCCTGATGAGGACAGATTGAGTCGGTTGGGCCTGTACTCATTGGAGTTTAGAAGAATGAGAGGCGACCTTATTGAAACATACAAGATTCAGAGGAAACTTGACAGGGGAGGTGTGGAGAGATTGTTGGCCCTTGTGGGAGACTCTGGGATGAGAGGGCATCATATCAGAATAAGCGGTCACAAATTTAAGACAAAGCTGAGGAGGAATTTCTTCTCTTTGAGGGTGATGAATTTGTGGAATTCTTTACCATGGAGAGCTGTCAAGGCTGGGTCTTTATGTACATCCAAAGATGAGAGAGACAAGATTTTTAATCAGTAACGGACACAAGGGTTACGGAGAAAAGGCAGAAAAGTGGAGTTGAGGATTATTAGAGGAATTATCATCACTTCACTGGACCTGTAACGTTAACTTTGATTTCTCTGCACAGATGCTGCCAGACCTGCTGAGCTTTTCCAGCAATGTCTGTTTTTGTTGTTGAGGATTATTAGAGTTGGATAGGGTACCGAGAGAGGGGAGGGCCCTCTCAGCTGCAGTTGTGTTGGCCCTGGATTGATTTTATTCATATACAGATTCAGTTGTGGCTGGTTCTCTGTCATTAATTCCCCCGGAGATGACGATGACGATGATGACGATGATGATGATGACGATGAGCTGCCGTTTTGTCCCAATGCAGTCCTCCACGTTGTTTTGATATCTGTGAGATGACCCTTTAGATTTACCTTATCTTGCTTTCGATCCCCATTTGATGTGCTGACTGACACAGACTGAAATTCAGTCACAGTTTCCTTTTCAAAATCAAATTTTATTCAAGTAAAACACATTGGAGATAGGAGCAGAAGAGCTGACTAGGCCCCAAACTAATCAACTATTCTAGACATAGCACTTGACACAGAGTGAGTCAAATACATTACATTAATTAAGAGAAATAGAGATCCTTAAAGATATTTAAATCAAATTCATTCAAATAGTTTAGATTAAATCCAGCAGAAACTCAGTTCTGATTAACCTTACGTTCAGGAACTGGGCTAGGAGTATGAGGAATTGTACCAAAATCCCAGACTGTGTCAAAAACAAACCAGAAATCCTCAATCATGTCAATTTAGTGTTTACATAGTAGTATCAAGTCGAGTGTACGTCTTGGGTAATCCACCCATAAACAGTGACTGACCCATCCTCAAATCCAGGTATGTTCCCGTTCCCTCACGATCTGGGAGACAGTGGAAAGGAGGTGGATCCTGAGCAGTGATAAATATTGTACCGAAATCCCCAAACCTGTATCCAGGGTAACTGTGTGACATGTGTATTAAGACTGTGACAGTCCAAGACCTCTGCCAATACAGTCAGTCTGTGAGTGTAGTGATAGCACTGAGCCAGAACTCTGAGCAACGTCTGCAGTAAGACAATAGGTGGTGAACAAGTGAGAACAGCACAATTAGACTTCATTAGGCTGCCTGCCTTCCTGTCTACTAGCTGAACACAGACCGGACAGAACTGCTGATGTTCCTTTGTCAGGGAGCGTAGTTTAAGGGAAACCATGAGCAAATTAAGCAGGAAGGTAGGAAGTTAATTAACATCACGAGTTGTTATGATCTGGAACTTGCTATCTGCAAGAGTAGAGGAGGCAGATTTAAACGGCAAACTGGTGAAATACATGAAAAGGAAGCTTGCAGTCCACAGGGAAATACCAGGACAGGGAGAAAGTGAGGACTGCAGATACTGGAGATCAGAGCTGAAAAATGTGTTGCTGGAAAAGCGCAGCAGGTCAGGCAGTATCCAAGGAGCAGGAGAATCGACGTTTCGGGCATAAGTCCTTCCTGCAGAAGGGCTTATGCCTGAAATGTCGATTCTCCTGCTCCTTGGACGCTGCCTGACCTGCTGCGCTTTTCCAGCAACACATTTTTCAAATACCAGGACAGAGCTAGTACAGACTGGACAGAATGGCACCCTCCATCATTCCATGAAGAATTCCAGGTAAAGTAGGGAGTTTACATTCTCAAACCAGACACCACACTGCAAAAAGGGGAATTCAAAACTGACACCACACTGCATCAGGGGAATTTGAAACCAACATCAATACTCTCCTGGGGCAACATTCAAAATCAGCACAGTCTGCTGGGTGTACAGGCAGGGCGAGCCGCATGGGGTACAGTCTGCCGGGTGTACAGGCAGGGCGAGCCGCGTGGGGTACAGTCTGCCGGGTGTACAGGCAGGGCGAGCTGCATGGGGTACAGTCTGCCGGGTGTACAGGCAGGGCGAGCCGCATGGGGTACAGTCTGCCGGGTGTACAGGCAGGGCGAGCTGCATGGGGTACAGTCTGCCGGGTGTACAGGCAGAGTGAGCTGCAAGGGGTACAGTCTGCCGGTTGTTCAGGCAGAGTGAGCTGCAAGGGGTACAGTCTGCCGGTTGTTCAGGCAGAGTGAGCTGCAAGGGGTACAGTCTTCTGGGTGCACAGGCAGAGGTAGCTGCAAGGGGTACAGTCTGCTGGGTGCACAGACAGGGCAAGCTGCATGTGGTACAGTCTGCTGGGTGTACAGGCAGGGCGAGCTGCAAGGGATACAGTCTGCTGGGTGTACAGCAGAGAGAGCTGCGAAGGGTACAATCTGCTGGGTGTACAGGCAGGGCGAGCTGCAAGGGGTACAGTCTGCTGAGTGTACAGGCAGAGAGAGCTGCGAAGGGTACAGTCTGCTGGGTGTACAGGCAGAGATAGTGGCATGAGGTACAGTCTGCTGGTTGTACAGGCAGGGAGAGCTGCAAGGGGTACAGTCTGCTGGGTGTACAGGCAGAGAGAGCTGCAAGGGGTACAGCCTGTCTGGTGTACAGGCAGAGCGAGCTGCAAGGGGTACAGCCTGCCTGGTGTACAGAGAGAGCTGAAACGGGTACAATCTGCTGAGAGGCATAGAGTGAAGATGGTACAGATGGTCGAGGACAGGGAGGTGGAAGATGTACAGACTGCTGAAAGTATGGGTTAGGGATGGTACAGGTTCCTGAAAGTATATGAAGGGAGTGGGTTACGGGCAGTTGGCTGTACAGGGAGAGAGGTGGAGCTACTGTAGGGTGGGGGAGGGGTTGATGTGTACAGATGAAAGGTTTGCCTGTCACTGCTCAGCCTTGATTACCATCTCCTGTTTCGACTGTCATTGAGAGGAGAGGGTTAAGGTGGTGAATAGGAGAGCCCAGTTTCCTTCACACTCAGACAGACGCTGCTCTGGATTATTCCCATGAACTGTACAGCATCACGTTCCGTATGTCTCAGGAGCAGCAGCTGAGGTCAAATCAGGCTGCAGCAATTCCGCAGGTCCCTGACTCCAGGTGTCTTCATCTGAAGGATCAGCTGCCCCTTGCTCCGAGAAACAGCTAGTTCTGCTCAAGGAGTGAGGAGTGATTACAGAGATCCACATTACTGGCACTCAGACCCCTAGACTCGGCCAAGTTATTGCGGGATCCCTGGAACAGAACCAGATAAACAAAGAGCTCAGAAATCTTCACAGAGAGAGTGACTGAATAAGTCAGAGGGTGAGAGTGTGCACTGATTTGTGAACGTAAGCGACTGTGACAATGTTCACGAGGGTGTGTGTCTTGTGAAAGACAGTCCTTGTGAATGTACGTGAGTGTGTTCATGAGTGTCTTAGAGAGAGACATTGTTTATGACAGTGTGTTAAACTGAGAGAGTGTAACTCAGGCTCAGTCCTGCGCAAGTCAGTGTGTCTGACCGACCCGGGGTCGGTGGGTCTGTCCGACCCGGGGTCGGTGGGTCTGTCCGACCCGGGGACGGCGGGTCTGACCGACCCGGGGACGGCGGGTCTGACCGACCCGGGGACGGCGGGGCTGACCGACCCGGGGACGGCGGGGCTGACCGACCCGGGGACGGCGGGGCTGACCGACCCGGGGACGGCGGGGCTGACCGACCCGGGGACGGCGGGGCTGACCGACCCGGGGACGGCGGGGCTGACCGACCCGGGGACGGCGGGGCTGACCGACCCGGGGACGGCGGGGCTGACCGACCCGGGGACGGCGGGGCTGACCGACCCGGGGACGGCGGGGCTGACCGACCCGGGGACGGCGGGGCTGACCGACCCGGGGACGGCGGGGCTGACCGACCCGGGGACGGCGGGGCTGACCGACCCGGGGACGGCGGGGCTGACCGACCCGGGGACGGCGGGGCTGACCGACCCGGGGACGGCGGGGCTGACCGACCCGGGGACGGCGGGGCTGACCGACCCGGGGACGGCGGGGCTGACCGACCCGGGGACGGCGGGGCTGACCGACCCGGGGACGGCGGGGCTGACCGACCCGGGGACGGCGGGGCTGACCGACCCGGGGACGGCGGGGCTGACCGACCCGGGGACGGCGGGGCTGACCGACCCGGGGACGGCGGGGCTGACCGACCCGGGGACGGCGGGGCTGACCGACCCGGGGACGGCGGGGCTGACCGACCCGGGGACGGCGGGGCTGACCGACCCGGGGACGGCGGGGCTGACCGACCCGGGGACGGCGGGGCTGACCGACCCGGGGACGGCGGGGCTGACCGACCCGGGGACGGCGGGGCTGACCGACCCGGGGACGGCGGGGCTGACCGACCCGGGGACGGCGGGGCTGACCGACCCGGGGACGGCGGGGCTGACCGACCCGGGGACGGCGGGGCTGACCGACCCGGGGACGGCGGGGCTGACCGACCCGGGGACGGCGGGGCTGACCGACCCGGGGACGGCGGGGCTGACCGACCCGGGGACGGCGGGGCTGACCGACCCGGGGACGGCGGGGCTGACCGACCCGGGGACGGCGGGGCTGACCGACCCGGGGACGGCGGGGCTGACCGACCCGGGGACGGCGGGGCTGACCGACCCGGGGACGGCGGGGCTGACCGACCCGGGGACGGCGGGGCTGACCGACCCGGGGACGGCGGGTCTGACCGACCCGGGGTCGGCGGGTCTGACCGACCCGGGGACGGTGGGTCTGTCTGACCCGGGGTCGGTGGGTCTGACCCGGGGTCGGTGGGTCTGTCTGACCCAGGGTCGGTGGGTCTGTCTGACCCGGGCTCTGTGCTGTGTTGTTTCCTGTACTAGACCAGAACCCTCCCCTGCCTTTACCTGGAACGATTCTTCACTGGTTCGGTTGAGGTAATTCAGAGAGGATGCTCGTTTCATGCTGAAAGAAAGAGAATGTGAAGTCACTGTCTTTCTGAGGGAGAGAAGGCCCACAGTGGGACCAACAACATACCCCGTGTCAAAGGAAGTGCTCGTGCAAGCTGCATTTCAGGAATGTAGTTGGAAATGAGCAAACGGGAGCTTAAGTGTACTAATCTCGGATTCCTCCCAGAGTCGATCACAAGTGAGTACTCACAGAGGGGGATGAAGTGGATGACTGTGCAGCTAGGATGGTGGTGCAGGAGGGAGGGAGGGCTTTAGATTCCTGGCTCACTGGGCCTGTCTCTGGGGGTGGGGTGTGAGTGTGCGTGAGTGTGGGGCTGTGTGTGTGTGTTTAAAAGGGTCTGTGTTTGTGTGGGGCTGTGTCTGGGTGTGGTGGGGGGGCAGCGGGGTGTGTGTGTGTGTGTGTGTGGGGTGGGAACATGCGTGGGAGGGAAGCGTGTGTGGGGGTTGTGGTTGGGAGTGTTTGGGCCGGGTGTGGGGGCGGGGGGGGGGATGGTGGTGGGAGGGATCACCTACACGGGGATGTGAATTTTAATGAGCAGTTTGATATGGATCCGGATCGGGATCCATATGAAGCCGGATCGGGAGTCTCGCATGGTGTGTTGCCTGCCCGGTGCCAGGGTGCGAGACATCTCTGACCGGCTTGAAAGGATATTGGAGCGGGAGGGGGAGGATCCAGTTGTTGTGGTCCACGTTGGTACCAACAACATAGGCAAGACTAGGGTGGAGGACCTGTTTGGGCATTACGAAGCACTAGGCAGGAAATTGAAGCACAGGTCAAGGGTCATAATCTCCGGATTACTGCCCGAGCCACGTGCCAATTGGCATAGGGACAAGAAAATTAGGCAAGTAAACACGTGGCTAAGGGATTGGTGTGGGAAAGAGGGATTCCACTTCATGGGGCATTGGCATCAGTTTTGGAACAGGGGGGATCTGTACCGTTGGGACGGTCTCCACCTGAACCGATCAGGTACCAATGTTCTGGCGAAGAGGATAAATAGGGTGGTCAGTAGGACTTTAAACTTCTGAGTTGGGGGGAAGGGAAAGTGAAAGCGACAGGGAGTATGGAGGTAAATGGAAAGATAAGCAGCAGGATAGCATGTTTCCAGGCGGATTTAAAATTGAGGCAGACTGAGAATGCAGAAAAAAGCAAGGATAACTTAGGACATATGACTTACAACATCTCTAATAAGGAAGTTAGCATTAAGGCACTTTACCTGAATGCTCGTAGCATTCATAACAAAGCCGATGAATTAATGGCACAGATAATAGTGAATGATTATGATGTAGTAGGCATCACAGAGACTTGGTTACAGGGGGGTCAGGACTGGCAGTTAAACCTCCATGGTTTTTCGACTTATCGAAAAGACAGAGAGGTGGGCAGAGGGGGTGGGGTTGCCTTGTTAGTTAAGAACAAAATTAAATCTATGGTATTGAATGACATAGCGTCGGATGATGTGGAGTCTGTGTGGGTGGAATTGAGGAACCACAAAGGCAAAAAAACCATAATTGGAGTTGTGTACAGACCTCCTAACAGTGGTCAGGACCAGGGACACAACATGTACCGGGAAATAGAGAAGGCATGTCAGAAAGGCAAGGTCACAGTGATCATGGGTGACTTCAATATGCAGGTGGACTGGGTAAATAATGTTGCTAGTGGATCTAAAGAAAGGGAATTCATGGAATGCTTACAGGATGGCTTTTTGGAACAGCTAGTCATGGAGCCCACATGAGAGCAGGCTATTCTGGACCTAGTGCTTTGCAATGAACCAGACTCTATAAAAGATCTTAAAGTAAGGGAACCCTTAGGAAGTAGCAACCATAATATGGTAGAGTTCAGTCTGGAGTTTGAAAGGGAGAAGGCGAAATCTGATGTAATGGTGTTACAGTTGAATAAAGGTAATTATGAGGGCATGAGAGAGGAACTGACTAAAATAGACTGGAAGCAGAGGCTAACCGGGAAGACACTAGAGCAAAAATGGCAGGAGTTTGTAGGTATAATTGAGGACACTGTACAGAGGTTCATTCCCAAGAAAAGAAAGATTAACCGGGGAGGGATTAGACAACCTTGGCTGACAAAGGAAGTCAGGAAATGTATTAAAGAAAAAGAGAGATCCTATAAAGTGGCTAAGAACAGTGGGAAATCAGAAGATTGGGAAGGATACAAAAGCAAACAGAGGATAACAAAGAGTGTAATAAGAAATGAGAGGATCAAATATGAAGGTAGGCTAGCCAGTAATATTAGAAATAATAGTAAAAGTTTCTTTCAGTACATAAGAAACAAACGACAGGCAAAAGTAGACATTGGGCCACTTCAAACTGATGCAGGGAGCCTAGTGATGGGAGATAAGGAAATAGCAGGAGAACTTAACAAGTACTTTGCGTCAGTTTTCACAGTGGAAGACAGGAGTAATATCCCAAAAATTAAAGGGTGTCACGGGGCTGAGTTGAGTATGGTTGCCATTACGAAAGAGATAGTGCTAGAAAAGTTAAAAAGTCTTAAAATTGATAAATCTCCTGGCCCCGATGGGATACACCCTAGAGTTCTGAGAGAGGTTGCTGAGGAAATAGCAGAGGCATTGGTTGAGATCTTTCAAGAGTCACTGGAGTCAGGAAAGGTCCCGGACGATTGGAAGATGGCTGTAGTAACCCCCTTGTTCAAGAAAGGATCAAGGCAAAAGATGGAAAATTATAGGCCAATCAGCTTAACCTCGGTTGTTGGTAAAATTCTAGAATCCATCATTAAGGATGAGGTTTCTAAATTCTTGGAAGAGCAGAGTCTGATTAGAACAAGTCAACATGGATTTAGTAAAGGGAGGTCATGCCTGACAAACCTGTTGGAATTTTTTGAAGAGGTAACAAGTAGGTTAGACCAGGGGAACCCAGTGGATGTGGTCTATCTGGACTTTCAAAAGGCCTTTGATAAGGTGCCACACGGGAGACTGCTGAGCAAGGTGAGGGCCCATGGTGTTCGAGGTGAGCTGCTGGGATGGATTGAGGATTGGCTATCTAACAGAAGGCAGAGAGTTGGGATAAAAGGTTCTTTTTCAGAATGGCAGCCAGTGACGAGCGGTGTCCCGCAGGGTTCGGTGCTGGGGCCACAGCTGTTCGCATTATATATTAATGATTTGGATGAGGGAACCGGGGGCATTCTAGCGAAGTTTGCCGATGATACAAAGTTAGGTAGACAGGCAGGTAGTACTGAGGAAGTGGGGAGGCTACAGAAGGATCTAGACAGGTTGGGAGAGTGGTCCAGGAAATGGCTGATGGAATTTAACGTGAGCAAGTGCGAGGTCTTGCACTTTGGCAAAAAGAATATAGGAATGGACTACTTTCTAAATGGTGAGAAACTTAATAAAGCCAAAGCACAAAGGGATCTGGGAGTGCTAGTCGAGGATTCTCTAAAGGTAAACATGCAGGTTGAGTCTGTGATTAAGAAAGCGAATGCAATGTTGTCTCTTATCTCAAGAGGGTTGGAATATAAAAGCAGAGATGTACTACTAAGACTTTATAAAGCTCTGGTTAGGCCCCATTTGGAGTACTGTGTCCAGTTTTGGTCCCCACACCTCAGGAAGGACATACTGGCACTGGAACGTGTCCAGCGGAGATTCACACGGATGATCCCTGGAATGACAGGTCTAGCATATGAGGAACGGCTGAGGATACTGGGATTGTATTCGTTGGAGTTTAGAAGATTAAGGGGAGATCTAATAGAGATGTACAAAATAATACATGGCTTTGAAAAGGTGGATGCTAGAAAATTGTTTCTGTTAGGCGAGGAGACTAGGACCCGTGGACACAGCCTTAGAATTAGAGGGGGTCATTTCAGAACGGAAATGCGGAGACATTTCTTCAGCCAGAGAGTGGTGGGCCTGTGGAATTCATTGCCACGGAGTGCAGTGGAAGCCGGGACGCTAAATGTCTTCAAGGCCGAGATTGATAGGTTCTTGTTGTCTAGAGGAATTAAGGGCTACGGGGAGAACGCTGGCAAGTGGAGCTGAAATGCGCATCAGCCATGATTGAATGGCGGAGTGGACTCGATGGGCCGAATGGCCTTACTTCCACTCCTATGTCTTATGGTCTTATGTTTATCATTATTTACCTGTGGCTAGAATTTATTTCTTGTAATAAATAGAAATTCTTGTTTAATCCAGAAATCTGGTCTATGCATTGCATCTCTGTGACAATCTGGTCAGCTGGGAAATTCTGGGTACTTTATACAGTCTTACATTCTTGTGATGACTGTGGGAGTTGATTCCCAGCCCATTTCCCCGGTGTGGGGGAACATGGTAACACTGTTGATGTGGTGGTGTGCAGGGATCTCCAGAAGGTGTTGGACACACTACAGACCTGGTGAGGAAAGCTGTAGGTCACTATGATAAAAGGGGCAATGATAATATGGATGTGGAATTGGCCAAGTGTCAGGGAACAGAGAGTGATTGACCATGCAGGTTTTTCGGGTTTTTGGTGGAGTTACCTGTGGGTCTGTGTTAGCTCTCCTACTCCTCTTGACACACATTAACCACGGAGAGTCTGGTTTACAGAAGACCATTTCAAAATTTGAGGGCAGAGAGTTATTGAGTTTTTAAGCACACCCTTCTGCTGATCATGGTCTGATGTCAAACCTCCATCTTGTCTAATCCCATTTCCCTTGGCCCATACTTTCACACACACTGGCATTTCAACTGTCCGTCTAAATACCTCTTAAATGTTTTGGAGTTCCTGCCTTTTTTCACCCTTACAAGCCGTGACTAACACCCCCCCCCCACCACTCTCTGGGTGAAAAAACAGTTTCCTCAAATCCCGTCTATCCCTCGTGCCCCTTACTTTAAAAAACTGTACCTGAGATAATGATCTCTCTGTTAAGGGGAGGTTTCCTCCTGAATACCCTGTCTATACTCGTCAGAATGTTGGATACCTCAATCAGATCCCCCCCCCCCTTCAGTTGGATACCTCAATCAGATCCCCCCCCCTTCAGATGGATACCTCAATCAGATCCCCCCCCCTTCAGATGGATACCTCAATCAGATCCCCCCCCCTTCAGATGGATACCTCAATCAGATCCCCCCCCCTTTCAGTTGGATACCTCAATCAGATCCCCCCCCCCCTTCAGTTGGATACCTCAATCAGATCCCCCCCCCCCTTCAGTTGGATACCTCAATCAGATCCCCCCCCCTTCAGATGGATACCTCAATCAGATCCCCCCCCCTTCAGATGGATACCTCAATCAGATCCCCCCCCCTTCAGATGGATACCTCAATCAGATACCCCCCCCCTTCAGATGGATACCTCAATCAGATCCCCCCCCCCCCCTTCAGATGGATACCTCAATCAGATCCCCCCCCCTTCAGATGGATACCTCAATCAGATCCCCCCCCCCTTCAGATGGATACCTCAATCAGATCCCCCCCCCTTCAGATGGATACCTCAATCAGATACCCCCCCCCTTCAGATGGATACCTCAATCAGATCCCCCCCCCCCCTTCAGTTGGATACCTCAATCAGATCCCCCCCCCCTTCAGTTGGATACCTCAATCAGACCCCCCCCCCTTCAGTTGGATACCTCAATCAGACCCCCCCCCCCTTCAGTTGGATACCTCAATCAGATCCCCCCCCCTTTCAGTTGGATACCTCAATCAGATGTCCCCCCCCCCCTTCAGCTTTCTATTGTTCTATGGAAAACAACCCGAGCCTACACTTGGATGACACTACACTTGGAAGCTGTCAGCAGGATCATGACAAAGTCTGAAAGGCTGGAGGGTTAGGGGATGGACAGGAGATGAGGTTCAAGTGTGACAAACACTGACAAACAGTATAAAGCTGGGGGCGGGGGGGTGAAGAGGGGTTGCAGGAGCAGCGAGTGTGGGGTGTGTATAGATAGGTAAAGGACAGGTGGAGAGAGCCCGCAGTGTCCTTGACCCTTATGGATAGGGTCAGAGTGTATAAGAGCAAGAGGGTGATGTTGAACACAAGACAAAAACAACCCAAAAGAACTGTGGATGCTGGGAACCTGGAACAAAAAAAAGAAACTGCTGGAAGAGCTCAGCAGCATCATTAATCTTTCAGCTCCAGTCACCCTTCCTCAGAACTTCAGATGTTGAACTTGTTCTGTGAGCCCTCAGCTGCGATACTGTGCCCAGTTGTAGACATCACTTTATTGGAAAGATGTGAATGTACTGGGGAGAGAGAGAGGGGGGGAAGAGAGAGAGAGAGAGAGAGAGAGAGAGGGAGAGAGGGAGAGAGAGAGAGAGCAGAAGAAGCTTTACAACAATGGGTTCGGGGATGAGAAACTTCAGTGGTGAAAAGAGATTGACAAATTTGGGGGCATTTATAGACAATAGACAATAGATGCAGGAGTAGGCCATTCAGCCCTTCGAGCCTGCATTAGAGCCTATATTAGAGAAGAGAAAGCTGATAGGAAGTTTCACAGACATTTTCAACACTGTCCACCTCTGTCTTAAATACACTCACTCAGTGTAACTGACTCCAGACTAGGCAATATTCAGGTGAATCTACTGTGCAAATGCAATCACACCCCTCCTATCGTGGAGACCAGAACTGCATGCAGTCCTCCCATAGTGGACTAACATTCACTCCAGCTTCATTATAACCTCCCTGATCCTGCATTCCACTGCCTTCAATCATCTATGGACATTTACACCAAGGTTCCTCTGATCTTCTGTACTTCCTACAGTCCTTCCATTCATTGTGTATTTCCTTGATTCGTTAGTCCTCCCAAAAGACAACACCTCGCACTTTTCCGGATTAAATTCTATTCGTCAGATATTTAGGCCACCTGACTGGCCTGTCAGTTTTAGGCTTCCTTCCTTCCTGACCTGCACATCTTTGGACTGTGGGAGGAAACCAGAGCACCCAGAGGAAACCCACGCAGACAAGGGGAGAATGTACAAACTCCACACAGAGAGTCGCTCGAGTTGGGAATTGAACCCAGGTCCCTGGCGTTGTGAGGTAGCAGTACTCACCACTGAGCCATTGTGTTGCCCCCACGATAATGTATGTAATGATATGATATAGGTGGTCATTCTACCCCTCCAGTCTGCACTAGCTATCCAAATGAGCATCTTGTCTGAGTGCCAGTTTCTGTCTTCTTGTTGGGACTTTGCAGTTCCTTGATTTTCGACTAATCCTCTCCTTTGTTGTGGACATGAATTTAAGGTGTTTCTGACACATTCTCAGACAGAGCAGACCGTTCCCATTGAGCAGGCCTTTACCTTGAACCACTTTCACTTTCTTAAGTAATCGCTTTAAATCTGTGTCCTCTTGACCTTGATCACCTCACGAGTCAGCATATTCTTTCCCAATTTCACCTGTCGAGCCCCCTCACCCTCACAGGGTAACCCTACCCCTCACAGGGTAACCCTACCCCTCACAGAGTAACACTCGCCCTCACAGGGTAACCCTCACCCTCACAGAATAAGTAACACTGACCCTCGCGGGGTAACACTCGCCCTCACAGGGTAGCACTCACCCTCACAGGGTAACACTCACCCTCACAGGGTAACACTCACCCTCACAGAGTAGCTCACACCCACACATGGGTAACACTCACCCTCACAGGGTAACACTCACCCTCACAGGGTAACACTCACCCACACATGGGTAACACTCACCCTCACAGGGTAATCCTGACCCTCACAGAGTAACCCTCACCCTCACAGGGTAACCCTCACCCTCACAGGGTAAAACTCACCCTCACAGGGTAAAACTCACCCTCACAGGGTAGCGCTCGCCCTCACAGGGTAATCCTGACCCTCACAGGGTAAAACTCACCCTCACATGGTAACGCTCGCCCTCACAGGTAGCGCTCGCCCTCACAGGGTAACGCGCACCCTCACAGGGTAACCATGACCCTCACAGGGTAACGCTCGGCCTCACAGGGTAACACGCGTCCTCACAGGGTAACCCTCGCCCTCACAGGGTAACCCTCGCCCTCACAGGGTAACCCTGACGCTCACAGAGTAACCCTCGCCCTCACAGGGTAACGCTCACACTCACAGGGTAACTCTGACGCTCACATGGTAACATGCACCCTCACAGGGTAACGCTCACCCTCACAGAATAACGCTCACCCTCACAGAATAACGCTCACCCTCACAGAATAACGCTCACCCTCACAAGGTAACCCTGACGCTCACAGAGTAACACTCACCCTCACAGGGTAACCCTGATGCTCACAGAGTAACCCTCACCCTCACAGGGTAACCCTCGCCCTCATATAGTAACGCTCACACTCACAGAGTAATCCTCACCCTCACAGAGTAAACCTGACACTCTCAGGATAATACTGACGCTCACGGAGAAACCCTGACCCTCACGGAGAAACCCTGACCCTCACAGGGTAACCCTCACCCCCACAGGGTAACGCTCACCCTCACAGAATAACGCTCACCCTCACAGAATAACGCTCACCCTCACAGAATAACGCTCACCCTCACAGAATAACGCTCACCCTCACAGTGTAACTCTGACCCTCACAGTGTAACTCTGACCCTCACAGTGTAATTCTGACCCTCACAGTGTAATTCTGACCCTCATATGGTAACCCTCGCCCTCACAGTGTAACTCTGACCCTCACGGGGCATCACTCGCCCTCACGGGGTAACACTCGCCCTCACGGGGCAACACTCGCCCTCACGGGGCAACACTCGCCCTCACGGGGCAACACTCGCCCTCACGGGGCAACACTCGCCCTCACGGGGCAACACTCGCCCTCACGGGGTAACACTCGCCCTCACGGGGTAACACTCGCCCTCACCGGGTAACCCGGACACTCACAGAGTAACTCACACTCACAAATGGTAACCCTGACCCTCACAGGGTAACCCTCAACCTCACAGGGTAACCCTGACCCTCACAGTGTAACACTGACCCTCACGGAGTAACTCACACCCACACATGGTAACCCTTGCCCTCACAGGGTAGCCCTCGCCCTCACAGGGTAAACCTGACACTCCCAGGATAACACTAACCCTCACAGAGAAACCCTGACCCTCACAGGGTAACACTCACCCTCACAGAGTAACATTCACCCTCACAGAGTAACATTCACCCTCATAGAATAACCCTCACCCTCACAGGGTAACACTAACCCTCACAGGGTAACACTCACCCTCAAGGAGTAACACTCACCCTCAAGGAGTAACACTCACCCTCACAGGGTAACACTCACCCTCACAGAGTAACATTCACCCTCATAGAATAACCCTGACCCTCACAGGGTAACACTAACCCTCACAGGGTAACACTCACCCTCAAGGAGTAACACTCACCCTCACAGGGTAACACTCACCCTCACAGGGTAACACTCACCCTCACAGAGTAACATTCACCCTCATAGAATAACCCT
>NC_092741.1:4948943-4994611 GCF_047496795.1 Chiloscyllium punctatum
TAATTTATCAAAGCCCATCTTATCAGCAAAGGATCCAGTGTGTGTATGAGAGACCAGTGTTCCCACACTGTGGGCAGTGGGTGACGGGCTCTGGATCCGAGTGTGTGTGTGAGAGACAGTGTTCCCACACTGTGGGCAGTGGGTGACGGGCTCTGGATCCAGTGTCTGTGTGTGTGAGACAGTGTTCCCACACTGTGGGCAGTGGGTGACGGGCTCTGGATCCAGTGTGTGTGTGAGAGACAGTGTTCCCACACTGTGGGCAGTGGGTGACGGGCTCTGGATCCAGTGTGTGTGTGAGAGACAGTGTTCCCACACTGTGGGCAGTGGGTGACGGGCTCTGGATCCAGTGTGTGTGTGAGAGACAGTGTTCCCACACTGTGGGCAGTGGGTGACGGGCTCTGGATCCAGTGTGTGTGTGAGAGACAGTGTTCCCACACTGTGGGCAGTGGGTGACGGGCTCTGGATCCAGTGTGTGTGTGAGAGACAGTGTTCCCACACTGTGGGCAGTGGGTGACGGGCTCTGGATCCAGTGTGTGTGTGAGAGGACAGTGTTCCCACACTGTGGGCAGTGGGTGACGGGCTCTGGATCCAGTGTGTGTGTGAGAGACAGTGTTCCCACACTGTGGGCAGTGGGTGACGGGCTCTGGATCCAGTGTCTGTGTGAGAGACAGTGTTCCCACACTGTGGGCAGTGGGTGACGGGCTCTGGATCAGTGTGTGTGTGAGAGACAGTGTTCCCACACTGTGGGCAGTGGGTGACGGGCTCTGGATCCAGTGTGCTGTGTGAGAGACAGTGTTCCCACACTGTGGGCAGTGGGTGACGGGCTCTGGATCCAGTGTCTGTGTGAGAGACAGTGTTCCCACACTGTGGGCAGTGGGTGACGGGCTCTGGATCCAGTGTCTGTGTGAGAGACAGTGTTCCCACACTGTGGGCAGTGGGTGACGGGCTCTGGATCCAGTGTCGTGTGAGAGACAGTGTTCCCACACTGTGGGCAGTGGGTGACGGGCTCTGGATCCAGTGTGTGTGTGAGAGACAGTGTTCCCACACTGTGGGCAGTGGGTGACGGGCTCTGGATCCAGTGTGTGTGTGAGAGACAGTGTTCCCACACTGTGGGCAGTGGGTGACGGGCTCTGGATCCAGTGTGTGTGTGAGAGACAGTGTTCCCACACTGTGGGCAGTGGGTGACGGGCTCTGGATCCAGTGTGTGTGTGTGAGAGACAGTGTTCCCACACTGTGGGCAGTGGGTGACGGGCTCTGGATACAGTGTGTGTGTGAGAGACAGTGTTCCCACACTGTGGGCAGTGGGTGACGGGCTCTGGATCAGTGTGTGTGTGAGAGACAGTGTTCCCACACTGTGGGCAGTGGGTGACGGGCTCTGGATCCAGTGTGTGTGTGAGAGACAGTGTTCCCACACTGTGGGCAGTGGGTGACGGGCTCTGGATCCAGTGTGTGTGTGAGAGACAGTGTTCCCACACTGTGGGCAGTGGGTGACGGGCTCTGGATCCAGTGTGTGTGTGAGAGACAGTGTTCCCACACTGTGGGCAGTGGGTGACGGGCTCTGGATCCAGTGTGTGTGTGAGAGACAGTGTTCCCACACTGTGGGCAGTGGGTGACGGGCTCTGGATCCAGTGTGTGTGTGAGAGACAGTGTTTCCCACACTGTGGGCAGTGGGTGACGGGCTCTGGATCCAGTGTGTGTGAGACAGTGTTCCCACACTGTGGGCAGGGGTGACGGCTCTGGATCCAGTGTGTGTGTGAGAGACAGTGTTCCCACACTGTGGGCAGGTGGGTGTCGGGCTCTGGATCCAGTGTGTGTGTGAGAGACAGTGTTCCCACACTGTGGGCAGTGGGGTGACGGGCTCTGGATCCAGTGTGTGTGTGTGAGAGCAGTGTTCCCACACTGTGGGCAGTGGGTGACGGGCTCTGATCCAGTGTGTGTGTGAGAGACAGTGTTCCCACACTGTGGGCAGTGGGTGAGTCTATTTTCATACTGTTTTGTTATGGTTCCCAGCTGCCACCAAAGCTCGGAGTGATGAGTTTGCAGAGTCTCGTGGTTTGCCAACATACGAATATGTCCTGCACCCTCGGACTAATGGCTTCGCCTTTATTGTCGAGCAGCTTCGAAAAGGTGGGTGCTACTCTGGGATTGTTCACTCTTCAAATGTCTGTCTCTCTCGCTCTCGCGCACGCTCTCTCTCTGCCATCTCTCCCCCCCACTTGCCTATCTGTCTCTCTGTCTCTCTCGCCCTCTCTCTCTCCCCAGTCTGTCTCTCTCTCTCTCTCTCCCCCATCTTTCTCTCCCCCCCGCCTCTCACTCTCTCACCCCCCGCCCTCTCCTCTCTCTCTCTCTCTCTCCTCTCTCTCTCTCTCTCTCTCTCTCTCTCTCTCTCTCTCCCCCTCTCCCACCATCTCTCTCTGTCTTCCCCCCACCGTGTGTGTGTGTCTCTCTCTCTCTCTCTCTCTCTCTCTCCCTCTCCCCTCTCCCCTCTCTCTCTCTCCTTCTCCCACCATCTCTCTCTCCATCTTCCCACCCCCCAGTGTGTGACTGTCTCTCTCTCTCTCCTTCACCTCTCTCTCCCCCTCTCTGTCTCTGTCTCTGTCTCTCTCTATCTCTCTCCCATCTCTCTCTCTTCTCCCCCCCAACCCCGTCTCTCTTGCTGTCTCGCCATGTCTCTCTCTCTCTCCCCCCCCGACTCTCTCCCCCCCCGACTCTCTCCCCCCGACTCTCTCCCCCCCGACTCTCTCCCCCCCCGACTCTCTCCCCCCCGACTCTCTCCCCCCCGACTCTCTCCCCCCCGACTCTCTCTCTCCCCCCCCGACTCTCTCCCCCCCCGACTCTCTCCCCCCCCGACTCTCTCCCCCCCCGACTCTCTCTCCCCCCCGACTCTCTCCCCCCCGACTCTCTCCCCCCCGACTCTCTCCCCCCCCCGACTCTCTCCCCCCCGACTCTCTCCCCCCCCGACTCTCTCCCCCCCCGACTCTCTCCCCCCCGACTCTCTCTCCCCCCCCGACTCTCTCCCCCCCCGACTCTCTTCCCCCCCCCGACTCTCTCCCCCCCGACTCTCTACCCCCCCGACTCTCTACCCCCCCGTCTCTCTACCCCCCCGTCTCTCTACCCCCCCCGTCTCTCTGCCCCCCCGTCTCTCTGCCCCCTTCTACACCCCCGTCTCTCTCTCTCTTTTTCTCTCTCGCTCTCTATCAATCAATCAATCTCTCTGTCTCTGGACAGTCAGAGCAGGGTTAGTGCTGGGGTGATAGCTCCGACTCTGGGGGGAGCACGGCCCCTTGCTCCCAGCTGCCCAGTATCACAGTCATATCCTTTCCAGCTAAACCTGCTCCAGAGAGGCAAGCGGGAAAGGGCATTGAGAGAGAGGACGTTTGCTGAGAGAGACAGCGACAGAGTGGGGAAGGGGCTGTGAGAGAGAGAGAGAGGGGGGAGCTGACAGCGAGGTTGAGATGAGGGGGGGAGGGTTGCTGAGAGAGAGAAGTGGGGTTTGAGAGATAAACTGAGAGATGGGAGGCTCAGACAGACAGGGAGGGAGGGGCTGCGAGAGAGAGAGAGAGGGAGGGATGGGGAAGAAGGGAGAGAGATGAAAACAGGAGTGGGAGTGCAGAGGATGCTGAGAAAAGAACAAGAGGGCGAAGGAGAGAGGAAGAGATGGAGAGAGAGGGTGAGAGAGACAGAGGGAGAGGGACATGAAGAGCAAAGAAAGCGAGTTTGAGGCTTATAGTGAGGGTGGAGAGAGAGGGAAGGGTGGAGAGAGGTATAGAGAGAGGGAATGGCGTTGAGAAGGGCAGAGAGAGGGAGGGAGGGATGTTGAGATGGGCACAGGGAGAGGGAAGGGGGGTTAGAGAGAGAGAGAGAGTGGAGTGGGGAGAGGGGGAAACAGAGAGAGATATTGCTACAAAGAGAGGTGTGCATTATTAACACAATAGACCTCCCCACTGTAATGTCTTTTTCCATGCTGTACATCTCTATGACTCTTAAAAGTTGACCAGGGTTCTTTGATGAGCTCAAAGGTAATCTGTTAGTATGAAATCCAACCACACTGCTTACCCAAATTAAAGGTCAGTGTCAGCACTTTCCAAACCCACGACCACTTCTGTCTGGAAGGACAAGGGCAGCAGATACATGGGAACACCACCCCCTATAGATCCCCCTCCAAGACACTCCCCATCCTGACTGGGAAATATATCACCATTGCTTCACTGTCGCTGGGTCAGAATCCTGGAATTCCCTCCCTAAGGGCATTGTGGGTCTACCCACAGCACATGGACTGCAGCGGTTAAAGAAGGTAGCTCACCCCCACCTTCTCAAGGGGCAACTAGGGAAAGACAATGCTGGATCCAGCCAGCGACACCCATGTCCCAAAGGTGAATTAAAAAGAATGAACAAAGCTTGTTTTTAAAACAACTGGCAGGTGCTGCTGATAGGGCAATGAAACAATATTCCCCAAGTGCCATCCACTTGCACAACATGGACTTCCTGTTCCAGCTCTCTACATTAGTAATCTTTTAACAGGTAAGCTATCAAAATATTCTCTTTACTCAGCTTTCTTACCCTAGTGGAGATGACTGAGCCTTACTTTCAGAGGGCTTTCCCTCTCAAAGGAACTAACACTTCATTCCCCAGGCTCAGCATATTTGTTTTCCCATTCTCTCATTGTTTCCTGCGCTTTGCCTTTGTGAGTCTTTCTAGAAACATCCTTTTCAACATTAAGAACATTTCTAGATTCATTTGTACCCAATAGATTCATTTTGGGATACTCTGGTAGCCAGCGATTTGGAACCTTTGTTGAAACCATAGGGATATTGGGTGATTTGCTTTGAAAGTCTGATGGTATCCCAGCAAACGTTCCCAGTGTCTGTTGATGGTATGTTGTAGAGTTTAGTTGTTTTCTACTCAAGTGGTGCATTGTGTCCAGAAAAATGTTCAGACAAAATTGAAACCCTGATCTGATTGTATTTCTATTGGCTGGTCCAAAAAGAGCGCACAATGTTTTCCCCTTTAGTTTAAGTGGAATCTGTCAGCCAACACCCTCCCCCAAATTCCTGATGAAGGGCTCTTGCCCAAAACGTTGATTCTCCTGTTCCTCGGATGCTGCCTGACTTGCTGTTTTTCCAGCACCACACTCTCAACTCTGATCTCCACTATCTTCAGTCCTCACTTTTGTCTGGAATTGAGTGGTCAGATCCAGAGAATCAGGAAATGCTGATGTCCCATTTTCATTTTCATCATCTACCTGTATCCCTACTGAAGGCTTGCTCAGAATGTATTTATCAACGCTGCAGTTTTCAATAATCCCACATCCTGCCTCCGGAATCTCTTGTTCTATCTGCACTGTCTCTGGGGTGATCAACCTGTGCAGCTCCGTGAGGATATCTCCATTTGCTGATCCCAATCCAGTGTTCCAGATGCTCTTTTATCCCTTCATGTAGTTACTCTTAAAGAATAAAGTGTTACTCTTGCTCTTGACAAAAGGCCTTTCTATGTTACATCCACCTTACTCACCTCCTGTAGTCTAACCAGTGGATAGCTGTGGGTTCTAGTTGGAATTAAACCCAGAATTTCATATGGAGGTAATTAATTACCTGGCAATTAATTACTTAGTCAACACCTGCTGTTCCTAGAGTCATCATAAAAATTAAAGATTTTACAAAGTATGCAAAAATCTCCTGATTTCTTTCAGACCCAAACTAACAGAAATCACGGATCAGGTTTCTGTACTTAACAACAATGACTGTTTATTACAGAGAAATAGACTGTAGCTACAAGTGAACAATTATGCACCATCGACATATCACTCTGTTAGTTAAACACAAACCCCCTCTTATATATACACACACCCCCACATGCAGGCACAGATCCAGATGCACATGCACACATTCAGACACAAGCACACAGGAAACCAAACATGAGTGTAGTGGTGAGAGACAGAGACTAGCAATGCAGACCAGTGGTCCCTGTTCACAGAACCTGCTCAGATGGTGCTTGTACTGACCAGAATGCTGCTTCCTGATTGGCCTTCTCTGAATGCTGTCACTGGTTTGTAGGAGGGATGGGGTATCTGGTTCTGCCTTATTAACTAAAACTCACCACTAACAACAACTGCTGAAGATAGAATAATCTCCCTTTCTTCAAGCTTAAAGTGGTGTTTTTACTGCAGAGAACAGTGACAGTACTTCTGGGCTAGTTGAGATCAGATCACTTCTCACTATCTCATTCAAAGCTCCAAGTTGTTCAGTCATCAAATGAGACCATAAGTGCAGAGACATAGGTGCAGAGTTAGGCTATTCGGCCCATCAAGTCTGCTCCACCATTCAATAATGGCTGATAGGTTTCTCAAGCCTTACCTTAGAACCAATTACAGAATTCTTGTTAGACAGGGGGTCTTTGGTGACAGTAACTTTCCATGAACCCATCAGCAATTTATTGCTGACTGAATCTCCTTTTGTACACCCTGTTGGCTCTAGCTCATCTGTACCTCCTTGTACTCCTGCTTAGACCAGCAGCTGTGTAAACAGTGCTTACAATGAGGATTCCGTTTCCATGCAGTAATCTTCAACAGTCCTTGGATTTTAAAATGGTTCTTTTCCCATTTCAGTCCACAACTACAAGGACATCTTCACACTGTGCTGAGCTGCTTTCGGGGGATCATTCTTATGAGTCCCAGTAAGTTCCACAGCTCCAGCATTCCGAACTTTAATACCATGGAAACTCCTAGGTCTTCAATTTTCACCTCCACCCTCAGCTCCTGATTGGAGGAAGGGATCCCAGCTCTCCATTCGATAACCTGGGTATGGGGAGGCATGTACCATTATTGCAAATGTTGGTTCCTTTACCAAAAGGGCCAGTTACTTCTCTTTTGTACTACCCTCAGGGATAAAAAATACAGTCACCATGCTTCATTAATCAACTCAAAATAACCCAATTGTTATGAATCAAACTGATTAAACTGGATAACCGCTATGATCTGGAATTAGCACTAAATCCCCCTAATCCTACAGGCAAGCACACACGCCTGTGCACATGCATGGATCCACATGTGCACACACAAGGTCCTACACATACTCACATATTGACCTCTGATTGCAGAAGTCACCACTGTGCACAGACCATTCAGCCCATTGAGTCTGCTCTGCCGTTCAATCATGGCTAATGTGTTTCTCAACCCCATTCTCCTGCCTTCTCCACAGAACCCTTCATTACCTACTCATCAATAACGTATCTATCTCTGTGTCAATGACTTGGCCTCCACAGCCCTCTGTGGTAATGACTCCCACAGATTCCTGATCCCTTAGCTGAAGAAATTCCCCCTCATCTCAGTTCTAAAGTGTTGTCCCTTCACTCTGAGGCTGTGCCCTCAGGTCCTAGTCTCTCCTACTCGTGAAATACTTTTCCACACCCACTCTATCCAGGTCTCTCAGTATTCTGTAAGTTTCAATCAGATTTCCCCCTCATCCTTCTGAACTCCATTGCGTACAGACCCAGAGTCCTCACCCACTCTTCATATGATAAGCCCTAGGTATGACTTGTCTGGTTAGCATGCAAAACTGTACTTTTCACTGCACCTTGGTACGTGACAATAATAAATTAAATCACAAAATCAAGAGGAGGTCACACCTGACAAAGCTATGAGAATTGTTTGAGGAGGTAATGAGCAAGTTAGACAAAAGAGAGCCAGTGCCTGTGATTGGTTTGGATTTCCAGAAGGTCTTTTACAAGGTGCTGCACAGGAAACTGCTAAAGAAACTAAGAGCCCATGGTGTTAGGGGCAAGACACTGGCATGGATAGAGGATTGGCTGACTGGCAGAAGGCAGAGAGTGGGGATAAATGGGTCTTTTTCAGGATGGTAACTGGTGACTAGTGGGATTCCCCGGGGGTCAGTGTTGGGGAGACTACAGAAGGACTTGGGCAGGCTGAGAGAGTGGGCAAAGTGGCAGATGGAATACAATGGAGGAAAGTGTGAGGTTTTACACTTTGGTCGGAAGTATGGAGGCATAGACTATTTTTTAAATGGGGTAAAGGCTTAGGAAATCTGAAGGAAGGATGGACTTGGGAGTACTCATTCAGAATTCTCTTTAAGTTAACGTGCAGATTCAGTTGGCAGTTAGGAAGGCAAATGCAATGTTGGTATTCATTTCAAGCAGGCTAGAATACAAGAGCATGGGTATTCCCTATAAGGCTGTGGTCAGACCTGCATTTGGAATATTGTGAGCAGTTTTGGGCCCCATTTCGAAGGCAGGATGTGCTGGTGTTGGCGGGGGTCCAGACGAGTCATAGAAATGCACTAGGAGAAAGTGAGGACTGCAGATGTTAGAGTCCACCACCACACTTTTCAACTCCTAGAAATGTACAGCACAGAAACCGACCCTTTGGTCCAACTTATCCATGCTGACCAGATGTTCTAAACTGGTCCAGTCCTGTTTGCCAGTATTTGGCCCATAGCTCTCTCAACCCTTCCTATTCTTGTGTCCATCCAGATGCCTTTAAAATCGAGAGTGTGGTGCTGGAGAAGCACAGCCGGTCAGGCATCATCCGAGGAGCAGGAGAATCGACATTTCTGGCATTAGGATTCCTGATGAAGGGCTTATGCCTGAAACATCGATTCTCCTGTTCCTCGGATGCTGCCTGACCTGCTGTGCTTTTTCAGTGCCACACTCTCGACTCTGATCTCCAGCATCTGCAGTCCTCACTTTCTCCTAGATGCCTTTTAATTGCTGTAATTGTATCAGCCTCCACCACCTCCCCTGGCAGCTCACTCCATACACACACCACCCGGGTTATGTTCTGGGCCCAAGGTTCGAATTCAGTCATGGCAGATGGTGGTATTTGAATTCAATGAAAAAGTCTGGAATTAAGAGTCTGATGATGGCCACAAATCCATTATCGATTGTTGGAAAACCCCATCTGGTTCACTGATGTCCTTTAGGGATGGAAACTTTACCTGGTCTACATGTGACTCCAGACCCACAGCAATGAGGTTAACTATTAACTCTGGGCAATTAGAATTGTAAATCCCTACAGGGTGGAAACAGGCCATTGGGCCCAACAAGTCCACACCAACCCTCCAAAGAGGATCCCAGTCAGACCTATTCCCCATACCTGTCATCCTATATTTATCCCTGACTAATGCTCCTAACCTACACATCCTTGAACACTGTGGGCAATTTCCCAAGGCCAATTCACCTAACCTGCACATCTTTGGATTGTGTGAGGAAACCAGAGCACCCGGAGGAAACCCATGTATGTGCTGCTGGACAGCATTCCCAGAAATCATGTCATCCTGTTCAATTCAGAAAGATTTCCAAACAATTCCACCTCGGTCACTCCCTTAACACAGTCCTGAAATATAACTGTGCTTTAAAACACAACGTATACATGTCTAGAATATTCCTTTCTACAGTGAACAGGGTCCAATTTTCCTTCAGCCACATTGTGTTTCTCTAGCCTTTCGAATGAAGTAAACAGTGCCCCGCATCCATTTCTTTGAATTTAGATTGGGCATGTACACATTTAAACATCTTATCGGTCTTTGAATTATCAGTGTGTTTTTCCTCATCAGAATCGTTCTCTGCATCATCCTTTTTATTAAACTCCAGCCTTTCAGTCAGTCAGCTCTCATTCCCTCCTGCTCTCTTGTCGGAAACGCTCTTTCTTTTACCCACAAGTTTCTTAATTTTTAATTTCTATTTTTGAGCTGTTTTATGTCAAATCAAACTTAACATTAACTTAGAATCATAGAGATGTACAGCACGGAAACAGACCCTTCAGTCCAACCCGTCCATGCCGACCAGATATCCCAACCCAATCTAGTCCCACCTGACAGCAGGGAGATAGTGAGGAAAGAGATCAATCTGAGACAGGTACAGCTGAGAACAGAAGTCAGTCAAACAGTCAGGGCAGGCAGGGACAAGGTAGGACTAATAAATTAAACTGCATTCATTTCAATGCAAGGGGCCTAACAGGGAAGGCAGATGAACTCAGGGCATGGTTAGGAACATGGGACTGGGATATCATAGCAATTACAGAAACATGGCTCAGGGATGGGCAGGACTGGCAGCTTAATGTTCCAGGATACAAATGCTACAGGAAGGATAGAAAGGGAGGCAAGAGAGGAGGGGGAGTGGCATTTTTGATAAGGGATAGCATTACAGCTGTGCTGAGGGAGGATATTCCTGGAAATACATCCAGGGAAGTTATTTAGGTGGAACTGAGAAATAAGACAGGGATGATCACCTTATTGGGATTATATTATAGACCCCTAATAGTCAGAGGGAAATTGAGAAACAATATTGTAAGGTGATCTCAGCTATCTGTAAGAATAATAGGGTGGTTATGGTCGGGGATTTTAACTTGCCAAACATAGACTGGGACTGCCATAGTGTTAAAGGTTTAGATGGAGAGGAATTTCTTAAGTGTGTACAAGACAATTTTCTGATTCAGTATGTGGATGTACCTACTAGAGAAGGTGCAAAACTTGACCTACTCTTGGGAAGTAAGGCAGGGCAGGTGACTGAGGTGTCAGTGGGGGAGCACTTTGGGGCCAGTGACCATAATTCTATTTGTTCTAAAATAGTGATGGAAAAGGATAGACCAGATCTAACAGTTAAAGTTCTAAATTGAAGAAAGGCCTCAGGTGACTGACTGTGTAGAGTTTTCGCATTCTCCCCGTGTCTGCGGGGGTTTCCTCCGGGTGCTCCGGTTTCCTCCCACAGTCTAAATATGTGCAGGTCAGGGTGGATTCACCATGCTAAATTGTCCACAGTGTTAGGTGCATTAGTCATGGGGGATGGGTTACCCTTCGGAGGGTCGGTGTGGACTTGTTGGGCTGAAGGGCCTGTTTCCACACTGTAGGGAATCTAATCTTAAAAAAAAAAGCTTTCGAAAGCTGCTTCGGGGTAGATGTTCGCAGAAGAAGGAAGCATATGTCAGGTATAGACAGGATAGATCGAATGAATCCTTAGAAGAGTATAAAGGAGGTAGGAGTATACTTAAGAGGGAAATCAGGAGGGCAAAAAGGGGACACGAGATAGCTTTGGCAAATAGAATTAAGGAGAATCCAAAGAGTTTTTACTAATATATCAAGGACAAAAGGGTAACTAGGGAGAGAATAGGGCCCCTCAAAGATCAGCAAGGAGGCCTTTGTGTGAAGCCGCAGAAAATAGGGGAGATACTAAACAAGTATTTTGCATCAGTATTTACTGTGGAAAAGGATATGGAAGATATAGACTGTAGGGAAATAGGTGGTGACACTTTGCAAAATGTCCAAATTACAGAGGAGGGAGTGCTGGATGTCTTGAAATAGGTAAAGGTGGATAAATCCCCAGGACCTGATCAAGTGCCCCCTAGAACTCTGTGGGAAGCTAGAGAAGTGATTGCTGGGTCTCTTGCTGAGATATTTGTATCATCAATAGTCACAGGTGAGGTGCCAGAAGACTGGAGGTTGGCTAAGAAGGTTACTTCAGATTACAACAGGATCTTGACCAGATGGGCCAATGGGCTGAGAAGTGGCAGATGGAGTTTAATTCAGATAAATGCGAGGTGCTGCATTTTGGGAAAGCAAATCATAGTAGGACTTATACACTTAATGGTAAGGTCCTAGGGAGTGCTGCTGAACAAAGAGACCTTGGAGTGCAGGTTCATAGCTCCTTGAAAGTGGAGTTGCAGGTAGATAGGATAGTGAAGAAGGCATTTGGTATGCTTTCCTTTATTGGTCAGAGTATTGAGTATAGGAGTTGGGAGGTCATGTTGCGGCTGTTGTTAGGCCACTGTTGGAATATTGCATGCAGTTCTGGTCTCCTTCCTATCGTAAAGATGTTGTGAAACTTGAAAGGGTTCAGAAAAGATTTACAAGGATGTTGCTAGGGTTGGAGGGTTTGAGCTATAGGGAGAGGTTGAATAGGCTGGGGCTGTTTTCCCTGGAGTGTTGGAGGCTGAGGGGTGACCTTATAGAGGTTTACAAAATTATGAGGGGCGTGGATCAAGTAAATAGACAAAGTCTTTTCACTGGGATCAGTCCAAAACTAGAGAGCATAGGTTTTGGGTGAGAGGGGAAAGATATAAAAGAGACCTGAGGGGCAACGTTTTCACACAGAGGGTGGTACGTGTATGGAATGAGCTGCCAGAGGATGTGGTGGAGGCTGGTATAATTGCAACTTTTAAGAGGCATTTGGATGGGTATATGAATAGGAAGGATTTGGAGGGATATGGGCCGGGTGCTGGCAGGTGGGACTAGATTGGGTTGGGATATCTGGTCGGCATGGATAGGTTGGACCGAAAGGTCTGTTTCCATGCTGTACATCTCTATGACTCTATGACCGGAGGATTGGGAACAGTTGAGAGAACAGCAAAGGAGGGCCAAGAGGAAGAACAAAGGAGAAAATGAGAGTAAGCTTGGGAGAAACAAAGGAACTGGCTGGAAATATTTCTGTAAGGATGCAAAGAGAAGCAAATTGGTGAAAACTAATGCCAGAAACGGGGGCATTTATAATATGGAACAAAGAAATGGTTGATTAGTTAAATTCGTATTTCACTTCTGGCTTCAGAAAGGAGAATGCAAGTAACCAACATAAGGGGGAAGACAGGGTTTAGTGAGAGGGAGGAACTGAAGCAGTCAGTATTAGTAGGGAAATGGTGTCTGGGAAATTAGTGGGATTGAAGATTCATTAACAGCCTGGGCCTGATAATCTACATCCCAGAGTGCTTCAGGAAGTGGCTGAGGAATAGTGGATGCACTTGAGGTCATCTGCCAGGATTCTATAGACTCTGGAAGAGTTCCTATGGATTGGAGGGTAGCTGATCTGACCTCACTGTTTAAAAAGGAGGTAGAGAGAAAATAGGGAGTTGCAGACCTGTCAGCCTGCTGTTAGTGGTGGGAAGATGCTAGACTCCATTATCAAGAATTTTATAACAGAACATGTACAAAATAGTAGAATCAACCACAGTCAATGTGAAAGGGAAATTATCCTTGAGAAATTTATGAGAATACTTTGACGATGTAACTTGTAAGGTGATGAAGGGGAGCTAGTGGATATGGTTTATTTGGACTTTCAGTAGGTTTACTATAAGGTCCCACATAAGAAATCAATGTGTGACATCAAATCACATGGGATTAGGGGGCAGTGTACTGACATGGATAGTGAGCTGGTTAGCAGACAGGAAACAAAGAGTAGGAATAAATGGGTCTGGTTCCAAGCAGCAGGCAGTGACGAGTGGGATAGCGCAGGGATCAGTGGGGTACGGCGGGGATCAGTGGGATACCGCGGGGATCGGTGGGATACCGCGGGGATCGGTGGGATACCGCGGGGATCGGTGGGATACCGCGGGGATCAGTGGGATACCACAGGAATCCTGGAGTATTATGGACAGGTTTGGTCTCCTTATCTGAGGAAGGATGTTGTGGTGATGGAGGGAGGGCAGCGAAGGGTTACCAGACTGATTCCTGGGAGGGCAGGGCTGATGGATGGAGAGAGACTGGATCAGTTAGGATTATATTCACTGGAGTTTAAAAGACTGAGGGGGAATCTGATAGAAACTGATGAAATTCTAACAGGACCAGACAGGGTGAACAGAGGAAGGGTCTTCCTGATAATGGGGTTGGAGGGCGGGGTGGGTGGTCACAGTTTAGGGGAAAGGGTTAAAGCTTTTCGAGCTGAGATGTGGAGAAATGTTTTCACCCAGAGAGTGGGGAGCCTGTGGAATTCACCAGCACACAAGGTGTTGAGGCCAAAACACTGTGTGTTTATGTGGAGGAGCTAAATATAGCTCTTGTAGCTAAAGGGATCATGGGATGAGGGTGTTGAGCTTGATGATCGGCCATGACCATATTAAATGGTGTAACAGGCTCGAGGGGCCGAATGGCCTACTCCTGCTCCTATCTTCCATGTTTCTGTGTCACCCTCCCCCTTCAGGGTGAGCTGCACCATTTGGTGAGATCCCTGACTGCAGTACCAAGAGACAGACAGACAGACGACACCCCCCCCCCCCCCCCCCCCCCCACGCTGCCTTAACTAGGAAAGGCCCTGTCCCTATCACTCCTGCTTTCTTCTCCCTCTCCTCCTGGACGGCCTTGTCCCTTGTGCCTCTGTCCACACTCCCTTGAGGAACCAGTAGCCTCCTGAGCATCCAAAGTAGAAGCTGATTTGTGACAGGGTTCCTAGGAGTCTCCTGTACTTCCAGCCTGTTTCTCTCCATCTGGTCACCCATTCCCTTCGTTGCTCTAGTCCCTTGAGCTGCTCTGTGACCACCTCTCGAAACATGCTATCCACAGTAACTCCCAGCCCTGACGGATGGGCTACAGTCTCTCCAACCGCTGTTCCAGCTCCGAGACCCAGAGCTCGTGTTTCTGCTGTTGGGAGCATGTCCTATACACGTAGCTGTCTCAGACACTGGTGGGCTCCATGACTGGCCAAGGCAATCTCCTCCTATCCCATAAACACTCTGTGATTGTGATTGCTTGCCACTCTGCCAAGTTTGAAGTGTGTGCAGCTTCAGGGGGGGGGGGGGGGCGGGGGGAGGGGGGGGTGGTCTATGACTCAGTAACCAGCTGTCTGCCTTTCCCCTAGGATGTAATCTTGATGCCATCCATGATGTGACAGTGGCCTACCCTTACAACATCCCACAGGCTGAGAGGGACCTGTTCACTGGCAACTTCCCCAGAGAGATCCACTTCCACATCCGCCGTTATCCAGCTGACCAGCTTCCCACCTCCATGGATGGCTTGAAGGAATGGTGCTGCCTTCGCTGGCTGGAGAAGGAGAAGTTACTCCAGGCTTATTACCAGGGCAATCACTCGTTCAGTGATCTGATCCAGCCTGCGAGTCCCGTCCAGGAGCCGAATCCCGTCCAGGAGCAGAATCCCGTCCAGGAGCAGGATTTGAGTCGGCTGGAGGTTTACAAGAAAGCTCCTTTCTGGGGGAGGGGTTGGAGTCAGAATAAGGGCCGAAGTCGGATTTTACTGCACAGCTCGGCTCGGAGCTGGATTCGGAGGCAGGAGCAGACCGGGACACAGCTTCGTGCCCAGCTGCCCCCCTGCAAGTCACGGGGACGAGTCTTCCTTATCAAGGTCTTCTCCATCATCTACTGGACATTGTTTGTGATTGGCATCTTTGTGCTCATCTGGTCGTACACCCTGGCGCGGTGGTATTTTGCCAGCGTGGCAATCTTCTTCATAGCACAGGAGAAAATCGCTGGGGGCTGTGAGGTCATTGAGGTAGCACTCCACAATCTCAAACCCTCCCAACGGTGGAAACGGAGCAATCAACATCAGGAGTGACACAGCCAAGCCCTCTCCGTCTGGCCAATCCCAGGGATTCTCCCACTGATCCAGCCAATGACAGGGGCAATTCCCATCAGAGAGACAGAAGAAAAGACAACTCAGCTGGGGCAAATCGAGAGATCTCTCTGAACCGTGGAGTCTCAGAGAGTCCAGCTCTGATCTTTCATACCATTTTAGTCTGCATTCAAACTTTGGCTCATGGCCAGTGTGCAGGCACAGGCATCAGGAGCTGCCTCGTTTCAGACATCCTCAGCAGGAAGCCGTGTCAAACATACTTCACCCAGCCATCATTGTGGGTGAGACTCAGGGTCATTCACACATGAGGAAGATAATGACATTCTTGTACTATACTGAATACGTCCATGTGTGTGGGACTGTCCCCCAGGGAGAGTCAGTGTGTGTGTGTGGGACTGTCCCCCAGGGAGAGTCAGTGTGTGTGTGTGGGACTGTCCCCCAGGGAGAGTCAGTGTGTGTGTGTGGGACTGTCCCCCCAGTGAGAGTCAGTGTGTGTGTGTGGGACTGTCCCCCAGGGAGAGTCAGTGTGTGTGTGTGGGACTGTCCCCCCAGTGAGAGTCAGTGTGTGTGTGTGGGATTGTCTCCCAGTGAGAGTCATTGTGTGTGTGGGGGCCTGTCCCCCAGTGAGAGTCAGTGTGTGTGTGGGACTGTCCCCCAGTGCGAGTCAGTGTGTGTGTGTGACTGTCCCCAAGTAAGTCAGTGTGTGTGTGTGTGTGTGTGTGTGTGTGTGGGACTGTCCCCAAGTGAGAGTCAGTGTGTGTGTGGGACTGTCCCCCCAGTGAGAGTCAGTGTGTGTGTGTGGGGGGGACTGTCCCCCAGTGAGAATCTGTGTGTGTGTGTGTGTGTGACTGTCCCCAAGTGAGAGTCAGTGTGTGTGTGGGACTGTCCCCCCAGTGAGAGTCAGTGTGTGTGTGGGACTGTCCCCCCAGTGAGAGTCAGTGTGTGTGTGGGACTGTCCCACAGTGAGAGTCAGTGTGTGTGTGTCATTGTCCCCCAGTGAGAGTCAGTGTGTGTGTGGGGGTCTGTCCCCCAGTGAGAGTCAGTGTGTTTGTGGGACGGTCCCCCCAGTGAGAATCAGTGTGTGTGTGTGGGACTGTCCCCCAGTGAGAATCAGTATCAGTGTGTGTGTGTGGGACTGTCCCCCCAGTGAGAATCAGTGTGTGTGTGTGGGACTGTCCCCCCAGTGAGAATCAGTGTGTGTGTGTGGGACTGTTCCCCCCCCCCCCCCCCCAGTGAGAGTCAGTGTGTGTGTGTGTGGCCTGGAGGCACAGCCTTTAATCTCAGCCTTTCACTGTCAATTCGTGTCAAGGAGTGAAGATTATTGCCTGCTGACATAATTGGGAAAATTGTCCATTTGTATTTTCATGTTTGCAGAGAGATTCACTTGTCTGTTTTTAAAATCCCATTGCCCGAAATCTTTGTGTTGCGTCTTCAGTGGTTGTCGTGGGAGTAGCCCTGTCTGCCGTCCACATTAAATACTCTCCCTCTTTTTAAGTGAAATTCTGATGCTAATAAACATAGTTAGCTCTTTGCCTGTTGTCTGAATGTGTTTACTGTCACATTAGCACACTGGGAAGCATTCTTCAGAGTCTGTCCTGTGAGCTGCTGAGTCTTGGCATTAAAACCAGCCTCAGGGGACCCCTGGGCCTGAGGAGGAGTAGCTGAAGAAACTGTGGCAGGACCTGTTCAGTTGTGGGAGGGTCGAGCACAGGAACATCGATGTGATGCTGGTGTGGGTTCTGCTGTCATTAATCAGAGCATCGCTAACTTGTCTTCCCCAAGGTATTCATGATAATCTGATAGTACAACAACAGGCAAGCCACTCTCATAATGACCGACTGTAATAAAGGGAAGCAGGAATTCTTGGGGGAGCTTCACTCCTTTATTGCTGCTGTGCCAGAGTCGGACAGCCATTCAGCCAGAATGACTGCAGCGGCCAATTCCATCTGGGTCAGGGGTCTACAGCAATGGTCGATGAACTCTTCAACCCCAGTCCGATTCTCCTCCCCGTCAACCTTTTCCTGTTCGGTGCATTAGCATCAGATTGACCACATCTTCAGGCGGGGAGAGGAAGCTGCAATGTGTGTACCTACCAAAAGCCAGGTCTGGTGCTGACTGACCACTGTTGTGTTATTTGAATGCCAGACCTTGATATCCCCAGCATACGAGAGTCCTGACTTATCTCTGGGCCTTGAAAATGGAAGTTGTCATTATGTAGGCTATCTGGGAGATTTCAACTCAGGCACAGTGACTCCACAGTGGAGCATTCCATGGTCAGCGTCTCGGTGAATCGGTCTGGGAAGAGCATCCTGCAGTCAGCATCTTGGTGAATCGGTCTGGGAAGAGGGTCCTGTGGTCAGCGTCTCGGTGAATCGGTCTGGAAAGAGGTAACGTGGTCAGCATCTCGGTGAATCGGTCTGGGAAGAGCATCCTGCAGTCAGCATCTTGGTGAATCGGTCTGGGAAGAGAGTCCTGTGGTCAGCGTCTTGGTGAATCGGTCTGGGAAGAGGGTCCTGTGGTCAGCATCTCGGTGAATCGGTCTGGGAAGAGGGTCCTGTAGTCAGCGTCTCGGTGAATTGGTCTGGGAAGAGGGTCCTGTGGTCAGCGTCTCAGTGAATCGGTCTGGGAAGAGGGTCCTGTAGTCAGCGTCTCGGTGAATCGGTCTGGGACGTGGGTCCCGTGGTCAGCGTCTCGGTGAATCGGTCTGGGAAGAGGATCCTGTGGTCAGCGTCTCGGTGAATCGGTCTGGCAAGAGGGTCCTGTGGTCAGCGTCTCGGTGAATCGGTCTGGGAAGAGGGTCCTGTGGTCAATGTGTCAGTGAATCGGTCTGGGAAGAGTGTCCTGTGGTCAATGTGTCGGTGAATCAGTCTGGGAAGAGTGTCCTGTGGTCAATGTCTCGGTGAATCGGTCTGGGAAGAGTGTCCCAGGGTCAGCATCTCGGTGAATCGGTCTGGGAAGAGTGTCCCACGGTCAGTGTCTCGGTGAATTGGTCTGGGAAGAGTGTCCCACGGTCAGTGTCTCGGTGAATTGGTCTGGGAAGAGCATCCTGTGGTCAATGTGTCGGTGAATCGGTCTGGGAAGAGGGTCCCGTGGTCAGCGTCTCGGTGAATCGGTTTGGGAAGAGCGTCCCACGGTCAGTGTCTCGGTGTATCGGTCTGGGAAAAGGGTCCCGTGGTCAGCGTCTCGGTGAATCGGTCTGGGAAGAGGGTCCCGTGGTCAGCGTCTCGGTGAATCGGTCTGGGAAGAGCGTCCCACGGTCAGCGTCTCGGTGAATCGGTCTGGGAAGAGGGTCCCGTGGTCAGCGTCTCGGTGAATCGGTCTGGGAAGAGGGTCCTCTGGTCAGCGTCTCGGTGAATCGGTCTGGGAAGAGGGTCCCGTGGTCAGCGTCTCGGTGAATCGGTCTGGGAAGAGGGTCCCGTGGTCAGCGTCTCGGTGAATCGGTCTGGGAAGAGGGTCCCGTGGTCAGCGTCTCGGTGAATCGGTCTGGGAAGAGGGTCCTGTGGTCAGTGTCTCGGTGAATCGGTCTGGGACGTGGGTCCCGTGGTCAGCGTCTCGGTGAATCGGCCTGGGAAGAGGGTCCCGTGGTCAGCGTCTCGGTGAATCGGTCTGGGACGTGGGTCCCGTGGTCAGCGTCTCGGTGAATCGGTCTGGGAAGAGGGTCCCGTGGTCAGCGTCTCGGTGAATCGGTCTGGGAAGAGGGTCCCGTGGTCAGCGTCTCGGTGAATCGGTCTGGGAAGAGGGTCCCGTGGTCAGCATCTCGGTGAATCTGTCTGGGAAGAGCGTCCCACGGTCAGTGTCTCGGTGAATCGGTCTGGGAAGAGGGTCCCGTGGTCAGCGTCTCGGTGAATCGGCCTGGGAAGAGGGTCCCGTGGTCAGCGTCTCGGTGAATCGGTCTGGGACGTGGGTCCCGTGGTCAGCGTCTCGGTGAATCGGTCTGGGAAGAGGGTCCTGTGGTCAGTGTCTCGGTGAATCGGTCTGGGACGTGGGTCCCGTGGTCAGCGTCTCGGTGAATCGGCCTGGGAAGAGGGTCCCGTGGTCAGCGTCTCGGTGAATCGGTCTGGGACGTGGGTCCCGTGGTCAGCATCTCGGTGAATCTGTCTGGGAAGAGCGTCCCACGGTCAGTGTCTCGGTGAATCGGTCTGGGAAGAGGGTCCCGTGGTCAGCGTCTCGGTGAATCGGCCTGGGAAGAGGGTCCCGTGGTCAGCGTCTCGGTGAATCGGTCTGGGACGTGGGTCCCGTGGTCAGCGTCTCGGTGAATCGGTCTGGGAAGAGGGTCCTGTGGTCAGTGTCTCGGTGAATCGGTCTGGGACGTGGGTCCCGTGGTCAGCGTCTCGGTGAATCGGCCTGGGAAGAGGGTCCCGTGGTCAGCGTCTCGGTGAATCGGTCTGGGACGTGGGTCCCGTGGTCAGCGTCTCGGTGAATCGGTCTGGGAAGAGGGTCCCGTGGTCAGCGTCTCGGTGAATCGGTCTGGGAAGAGGGTCCCGTGGTCAGCGTCTCGGTGAATCGGTCTGGGAAGAGGGTCCTGTGGTCAGCATCTCGGTGAATCTGTCTGGGAAGAGCGTCCCACGGTCAGTGTCTCGGTGAATCGGTCTGGGAAGAGGGTCCCGTGGTCAGCGTCTCGGTGAATCGGTCTGGGAAGAGGGTCCCGTGGTCAGCATCTCGGTGAATCTGTCTGGGAAGAGCGTCCCACGGTCAGTGTCTCGGTGTATCGGTCTGGGAAGAGTGTCCTGTGGTTAGCGTCTCGGTGAATCGGTCTGGGAAGTTCGTCAGAACGTGATGCAGTGCAAGTGGAAGCAGCTGATTTGGGTGAATACGTTTTGAGGGAGAGCTTGTCGTTTGGAAGGACATTGCAGATGCCAGTTTGTTTTCACTCCTCCAGTAAAACTGGTCTGATTCTGTATACTTTTAAAACCTGAGCTTCAGCACAGATTTGTCTGTGTATTGTTTTCTGATCCAGACTTCGATGCTCTAACCCTTACCACAAGGAAGCAAAAAAAATAAATCTGATGCATACAACATTGTGGGAGCAGGGAGGTGATGGACAGGCCTCTGGTTAGGGCCACAGCTGGAGGACTGTGGGCAGTTCTGGTCCCCACTTTATAGGAGGGATGGGATTACACTGGAGGGGGTGCAGAGGGAGATCCACCAGGATACTCCCTGGGACAGAGTATCTCAGTGATGGAGAGAGGCTGGAGAAGCTCAGGCTGGTTTCTTCAGAGACGGCTGAGGGGGGGGACTGCTCGAGATGGGATCATGAGGGTGGAGAGAGAGCAAAATAAAACTGCAAGACCATGCCTGCTGTAAGTCAGAAACAAAAACAGAAATTGCTGGAAAAGCTCAGCAGGTCTAGCAGCATCAGTGGAGAGAAATCCGAGTTAACATTTCAGGTTGAGTTACCCTTCCTCAGAATGGTTCTGTAGATAGAAAATAGCTGTTCCCCTGAGTCAAAGGGTCAATAACAAGGTGGCATCATTATAAAGCGAAAGGCAGGAGGTTAAGAGGGGACTTAAGGGAATACTCTGCCTCGGAGCGGTGTTGAGGCAGGATACCTCATCACTTCCAAAGCTGTGGGCCTTGTCAGGAATGTGGGAGTAGTGTAGAGAATAATATAGTCCTGGCAGTACAAACTTGATGTTTTGAGGGCCTCTCTAATACTGTCTCAGTCTATAAAAAGCAACAGGTCTGAGGATTAGGAGCAGACTGGAATTCAGCAAAGGAGGACCAAGGGATTGATTTATAAAAGGGAACTACAGCGTAATAGTGAGGTTTCAGGGAACACCTAAACCCACTGTAAGAGCTTCTATATGTATGCAAAGAGAAGATGATTGATGAAGACCAATGTAGCTGCCTGACCGTCTGAAACAGAGGAATTTATTCATGGAGAATAAGCAATTGCTGACCCAATAAATGCACACTTTAGTCCCATGTTCACAGCAATGTTGGGGGTCACGGGGTTTAGTGAGAGGGATGAACTGAGGGAAAACAGTATTAGGGAAATGGTGTTGGAGAAATTCATGGGATTAAAGGCTGATAAATCTCCAGGGTCTGATAACCCACATCCCAGAGCAAATCAGGAAGTGGCCGCAGAAATAGTGGATTCTTTGGTGTCATCTTCCAAGATTCTGTAAACTCCGGAAGAGTTCCTACAGATTGGAGGATCGTCCATGTAACCCCACTGTTTAGAGGTGGGGAATTCCAGCCCAGTGAGTCTGATATCGGTGAGGGGAGGGGGAGGGGGATGAGGAATGTTCAAGTCCATTATAAAAGATTCAGTTGCTGAGCATTTGGAAAAACAGCAGCAGGATTGGACAGAGTTAGCATGGATTCACAAAAGGGAATTCATCCTTGACAAATCGATAGGAATCCTTTCTGGATATAACTAACACAGTTGATGAGGCAGAGCCAGTGGGTGTGGTTTACTTGGATTTTCGATAAAGTCCCATATTAGCATATAATGTCTAAGATTAGAGCTTAACCTCGGTTGTTGGTAAAATTCTAGAATCCATCATTAAGGATGAGGTTTCTAAATTCTTGGAAGAGCAGAGTCTGATTAGAACAAGTCAACATGGATTTAGTAAAGGGAGGTCATGCCTGACAAACCTGTTGGAATTTTTTGAAGAGGTAACAAGTAGGTTAGACCAGGGGAACCCAGTGGATGTGGTCTATCTGGACTTTCAAAAGGCCTTTGATAAGGTGCCACACGGGAGACTGCTGAGCAAGGTGAGGGCCCATGGTGTTCGAGGTGAGCTGCTTGGATGGATTGAGGATTTGCTATCTAACAGAAGGCAGAGAGTTGGGATAAAAGGTTCTTTTTCAGAATGGCAGCCGGTGACGAGCGGTGTCCCGCAGGGTTCGGTGCTGGGGCCACAGCTGTTCGCATTATATATTAATGATTTGGATGAGGGAACCGGGGGCATTCTAGCGAAGTTTGCCGATGATACAAAGTTAGGTAGACAGGCAGGTAGTACTGAGGAAGTGGGGAGGCTACAGAAGGATCTAGACAGGTTGGGAGAGTGGTCCAGGAAATGGCTGATGGAATTTAACGTGAGCAAGTGCGAGGTCTTGCACTTTGGCAAAAAGAATATAGGAATGGACTACTTTCTAAATGGTGAGAAACTTAATAAAGCCAAAGCACAAAGGGATCTGGGAGTGCTAGTCGAGGATTCTCTAAAGGTAAACATGCAGGTTGAGTCTGTGATTAAGAAAGCGAATGCAATGTTGTCTCTTATCTCAAGAGGGTTGGAATATAAAAACAGAGATGTACTACTAAGACTTTATAAAGCTCTGGTTAGGCCCCATTTGGAATACTGTGTCCAGTTTTGGTCCCCACACCTCAGGAAGGACATACTGGCACTGGAACGTGTCCAGCGGAGATTCACACGGATGATCCCTGGAATGACAGGTCTAGCATATGAGGAACGGCTGAGGATACTGGGATTGTATTCGTTGGAGTTTAGAAGATTAAGGGGAGATCTAATAGAGACGTACAAAATAATACATGGCTTTGAAAAGGTGGATGCTAGAAAATTGTTTCTGTTAGGCGAGGAGACTAGGACCCGTGGACACAGCCTTAGAATTAGAGGGGGTCATTTCAGAACGGAAATGCGGAGACATTTCTTCAGTCAGAGTGTGGTGGGCCTGTGGAATTCATTGCCACGGAGTGCAGTGGAAGCCGGGACGCTAAATGTCTTCAAGGCCGAGATTGATAGGTTCTTGTTGTCTAGAGGAATTAAGGGCTACGGGGAGAACGCTGGCAAGTGGAGCTGAAATGCGCATCAGCCATGATTGAATGGCGGAGTGGACTCGATGGGCCGAATGGCCTTACTTCCACTCCTATGTCTTATGGTCTTATGGTCTTAAAACCTGCACTCACGAGCACTGACCTGGACTTTAAAATTGGAGAATGTAACCACAAAGTTTGGCCCTATGTTGAGAATCTGATAGACTTTACTCTCACCCAATTCATTTGCCTCATCGACTCATCTCATCTCCTCCAGAGATGAATGTTCCTGACCTAAATTCATGCATGCTTTATACTTTTCACACAAATAGCAATACATGTTACTTTTTTGAAAATCATTTACTCACTGGCAGGATTATGTTTCCTCCATACACAGTAAAAGAAGTTATATATTTTATTAGATATTGTTCTATTAAGTTCATGTTGGCAAACAAGTTCTTGAGTTAACCTAGATAATCTGCACTTCTGGAGGGCTTGAATGTTTTAAGTCAAATTGTATATGGAATGCAGGATGTTACAGTTAGGAAAATGACAAGAGATGCTAAATTTGAGTGGGAGGGGTGGTAAAGTTAGCAAATTTAATGTTGTCATTTATTTCAAGAGGGTTGGAATGTAAAAGCAGTGAGGTGCTACTAAGACTTTATAAAGGTCTGGTTAGGCCCCATTTAGAATACTGTGTCCAATTTCGGGCCCCACACCTCAGGAAAGCCATACTGCCACTGGAGCATGTCCAGTGGAGATTCACATGGAAGATCCCTGGAATGGTAGGCCTAACATATGATGAACAGCTGAGGATTCTGGGATTGTATTTGTTAGAGTTCAGAAGGTTGAGGGGAGATCTAATAGAATCTTACAAGATAATGCATGGCTGAGAAAGGGTGGATGCTGGGAAATTGATTCCGTCAGGCAGGGATACTAGGACTCGTGGGCACAGCCTTAGAATTAGAGGGGGGTCAATTTAAAACGGAAATGAGACAATTTTTCAGCCAGAGAGTGGTGGGCCTGTGGAATTCACTGCCACAGAGTGTGGTGGAGGCCGGGACATTAAATGTCTTCGAGGCAGAGATTGATAAATTCTTAATCCCGCAAGGAATTAAGGGATACAGGGAGAGTACGGGTAAGTGGCATTGAAATGCCCATCAGCCATAATTGAATGGCAGAGTGGACTCGATGGGCTGAATGGCCTTACTTCCTCTCTTATTTCTTATATTCTTACATGGGATTGAAGGGCTTTTGCCCGAAACATCGATTTCGAAGCTCCTCAGATGCTGCCTGAACTGCTGTGCTCTTCCAGCACCACTAATCCAGAATCTGGTTTCCAGCATCTGCAGTCATTGTTTTTACTGCATGGGATTGGGGAGAGTGTATTGAAATGGATAACTTTTTAAAAGTGGCAGCAATTCCTGTTTTATATGCTGTTGCATTGTTTTGGAACTTTGGGAAAAAAATTCAAAACAACAGCAGTTTAAAAGGGAGAAGAGCAGACAAGGGAAGCACATGGTGAGGTCACTGCAGGAGAGAGAGAGAGAGAGAGAGAGAACCTGCACAGTTACTGCCTTCGCTGTTTGAATTCGTGTATCGCTGGACATCAGAGTGCATCTGGGAAAATTAAAAAAACAGTGAAATTCACAACTAATCTTGGAGGAACTGTTGGGCGAAGGTCACAGCACAGAATCAGATAAGTTAATTGTTGTTTTAAGTCTGTCCTAGAGAAAGGCTGCAGTAGTGAGTATAGTGGATTCTTTCTTGATTATATGTTTTTGGAGATAAGTCTCTTGATTAAACTTAAAATATAAGCCATAGCTATTAATTTAACCTGGGGCAGTGTTTGTAGAGGAATAAGACGGTGTTATTTTCTGGGTCTGTAGATTGTGAAGGAGCAAAAATGGCCTTTGCAGTGATATGTACTTCTTGTCAGATGTGGGAGTTTAAAGAGAGTTTAAAGGTTACTGCGGATTATATCTGCCATAAATGCTGTTGGATGCGAATCTTATCAGATCGAGTGGATCGGTTGGAGAGACAGATAGAAACGATGAGGAATTTGCAACAGCAACAGTTTGTGATGGATGGCAGTTGTAGGAAAGGGGGAAAGTCTCAGATACAGTCACATAGATGGGTTAACTCCAGGAAGGGTAAGAGAGGTCGGCACCTAGGGCAGGAGTCTTTTGTGGATATACCCATTTCAAACAGGTATGCTGTTTTGGAAAATGTAGGGGGTGATGGATTCTCAGGGGAACGTAGCACAAACAGCCAAGTTTCTGGTATTGAGACTGGCTCTAATGCAACGGGGGGTACGTCGGCTTCCAAGAGATCAATTGTGTTAGGGGATTCTGTAGTCAGAGGTTCAGACAGACATTTCTGTGGCCAGCAGAGAAAAATCAGAATGGTGTGTTGTTTCCCTGGTGCCAGGATCAAGGATGTCTCAGAGAGGGTGCAGAATGTTCTCACGGGGGAGAGGGGCCAGCAGGAGGTCATTGTCCACATTGGAACCAATGACATTGGAAGGGAAAAGGTTAAGATTCTGAAGGAGATTATAGAGAGTTAGGCAGGAACTTAAAAAGGAGGTCCTCAAGGGTAGTAATATCTGGATTACTCCCAGTGCTACGAGCTAGTGAGGGCAGGAATAGGAGGATAGAGCAGATGAATGCATGGCTGAGGAGCTGGTGTATGGGAGAAGGATTCACATTTTTGGACCATTGGAATCTCTTCTGGGGTAGAAGTGACCCTGTACAAGGAGGACGGATTGCACCTAAATTGAAAGGGGACTAATATACTGGCAGGGAGATTTGCTAGAACTGCTTGGGAGGATTTAAACTAGTAAGGTGGGGGTGGGACCCAGGGAGATAGTGAGGAAAGAGATCGGTCTGAGACGGGTACAGCTGAGAACAGAAGTGAGTCAAACAGTCAGGGCGGGCAGGGACAAGGTAGGACGAATAAATTAAACTGCATTTATTTCAATGCAAGGGGCCGAACAGGGAAGGCAGATGAACTCAGGGCATGGTTAGGAACATGGGACTGGGATATCATAGCAATTACAGAAACATGGCTCTGGGATGGGTAGGACTGGCAGCTTAATGTTCCAGGATACAAATGCTACAGGAAGGAGAGAAAGGGAGGCAAGAGAGGAGGGGGAGTGGCATTTTTGATAAGGGATAGCATTACAGCTGTGCTGAGGGAGGATATTCCCGGAAATACATCCAGGGAAGTTATTTAGGTGGAACTGAGAAATAAGAAAGGGATGCTCACCTTATCGGGATTGTATTATAAATCCCCTAATAATCAGAGGGAAATTGAGAAACAAACTTGTAAGGAGATCTCAGCTATCTGTAAGAATAATAGGGTGGTTATGGTCGGGGATTTTAACTTGCCAAACATAGACTGGGACTGCCATAGTGTTAAAGGTTTAGATGGAGAGGAATTTCTTAAGCGTGTACAAGACAAGTTTCTGATTCAGTATGTGGATGTACCTACTAGAGAAGGTGCAAACCTTGACCTACTCTTGGGAAATAAGGCAGGGCAGGTGACTGAGGTGTCAGTGGGGGAGCACTTTGGGGCCAGTGACCATAATTCTATTTGTTCTAAAATAGTGATGGAAAAGGATAGATCAGATCTAACAGTTGAAGTTCTAAATTGAAGAAAGGCCAATTTTGACGTAATTAGGCAAGAACTTTCGAAAGCTGATTGGAGGCAGATGTTCGCAGGTAAAGGGACGGCTGGAAAATGGGAAGCCTTCAGAAATGAGATAACAAGAATCCAGAGAAAGTATATTCCTGTCAGGGTGAAAGGGAAGACTGGTAGGTATAAGGATTAATGGATGACTAAAGAAATTGAGGGTTTGGTTAAGAAAAGGAAGGAAGCATATGTCAGGATAGATCGAGTGAATCCTTAGAAGAGTACAAAGGAAGTAGGAGAATACTTAAGAGGGAAATCAGGAGGGCAAAAAGGGGACATGAGATAGCTTTGGCAAACAGAATTAAGGAGAATCCAAAGAGATTTTACAAATACATTAAGGACAAAAAGGTAACTAGGGAGAGAATAGGGCCCCTCAAAGATCAGCAAGGAGGCCTTTGTGTGGAGCTGCAGAAAATCGGGGAGATACTAAATGAGTATTTTGCATCAGTATTTACTGTGGAAAAGGATATGGAAGATATAGACTGTAGGGAAATAGATGGTAACACCTTGCAAAATGTCCAGATTACAGAGGAGGAAGTGCTGGATGTCTTGAAACGGTTAAAGGTGGATAAATCCCCAGGACCTGATCAGGTGTACCCGAGAACTCTGTGGGAAGCTAGAGAAGTGATTGCTGGGCCTCTTGCTGAGATATTTGTATCATCGATAGTCACAGGTGAGGTGCTGGAAGACTGGAGGTTGGCAAACGTGGTGCCACTGTTTAAGAGCGCTAAAGACAAGTCAGGGAATTATAGACCAGTGAGCCTGACATCGGTGGTGGGCAAGTTGTTGGAGGGAATCCTGAGGGACACGATGTACATGTATTTGGAAAGGCAAGGACTGATTAGGGAGAGTCAACATTGCTTTGTGCGTGGGAAATCATGTCTCACAAACTTGATTGAGTATTTTGAAGAAGTAACAAAGAGGATTGATGAGGGCAGAGCAGTAGATGTGATCTACATGGACTTCAGTAAGGCGTTCGACAAGGTTCCCCATGGGAGACTGGTTAGCAAAGTTAGATCTCACAGAATACAGGGAGAACTAGCCATTTGGATACAGAACTGGTTCAAAGGTAGAAGACAGAGGGTGGTGGTGGAGGGTTGTTTTTCAGACTGGAGGCCTGTGACCAGTGGAGTGCCACAAGGATCGGTGCTGGGCCCTCTATAGACAATAGACAATAGGTGCAGGAGTAGACCATTCTGCCCTTCGAGCCTGCACCACAATTCAATATGATCATGGCTGATCATCCTCAATCAGTATCCTCTTCCTGCCTTATCTCCATAACCCTTGATTCCACTATCCTTGAGAGCTCTATCCAACTCTTTCTTAAACAAATCCAGAGACTGGGCCTCCACTGTCCTCTGGGGCAGAGCATTCCACACACCCACCACTCTCTGGGTGAAGACGTTTCTCCTCATCTCTGTCCTAAATGGTCTACCCTGTATTTTTAAGGCTGTGTCCTCTGGTTCGGCACTCACCCATCAGCGGAAACATGTTTCCTGCCTCCAGAGTGTCCAATCCTTTAATAATCTTATATGTCTCAATCAGATCCCCTCTCACTCTTCTAAACTCAAGGGTACACAAGCCCAGTCGCTCTATTCTTTCAGTGTAAGTTAGTCCCGCCATTCCAGGAATTGACCTCGTGAACCTACGCTGCACTCCCTCAATAGCCAAAATGTCTTTCCTCAAATTTGGAGACCAAAACTGCGCACAATATTTCAGGTGTGGTCTCACCAGGGCCCTGTACAGCTGCAGAAGAACCTCTTTGCTTCTATACTCAATCCCTCTTGTTATGAAGGCCAGTATGCTATTAGCCTTCTTCACTACCTGCTGTACCTGCATGCTTACCTTCATTGACTGGTGGACAAGAACACCCAGATCTCTCTGTACTGCCCCTTTACCTAAATTGATTCTATTTAGGTAGTTAATCTGCCTTCCTGTTCTTGCCACCAAAGTGGATAACCATACACTTATCCACATTAAACTGCATGTGCCATGCATCTGACCACTCACCTAACTTGTCCAGGTCACCCTGTAATCTCCTAACGTTTCACCCTGCCACCCAGCTTCGTATCATCAGCAAATTTGCTAATGTTATTACTAATACCATCTTCTATATCATTAATATATATTGTAAAAAGCTGTGGTCCTAGTACTGATCCCTGCGGTACCCCACTGGTCACTGCCTGCCATTCTGAAATGGAGTCGTTTATCACTCCTCTTTGTCTCCTGTCAGCCAACCAACTTTCAATCCAAGTCAGTACTTTGCCCCCAATACCATGCACCCTAATTTTGCTCACTAACCTCCGATGTGGGACTTTATCAAAAGCTTTCTGAAAGTCCAGGTACACTACATCTACTGGATCTCCCTCGTCCATCTTCAGAGTTACATCCTCAAAAAATTCCAGAAGATTAGTTAAGCATGATTTCCCCTTCATAAATCCATGCTGACTCTGACCTATCCTGTTACTACTATCCAGATGTATTGTAATTTCATCCTTTATAATAGACTCCAGCATCTTTCCCACCACTGAGGTCAGACTAACTGGTCTATAATTTCCTGCTTTCTCTCTTGCTCCTTTCTTAAAAAGTGGTACAACATTGGTCACCCTCCAATCCGCAGGAACTGATCCCGAATCTATCGAACTCTGGAAAATAATCACCAACACATCCACGATTTCTCGAGCCACCTCCTTCAGTACCCTGGGATGTAGACCATCAGGCCTCGGGTACTTATCAACCTTCAGACCTAACAGTCTCTCCAACACCAATTCCTGGCAAATATAAATTCCCGTAAGTTCAGGTCCTTCAGCCACTGTTACCTCAGGGAGATTGCTTGTGTCTTCCCCAGTGAACACAGATCTGAAGTACCAATTCAATTCTTCTGCCATTTCTTTGTTCCCCGTAATCTCTTCCCGTTTCTGTCTTCAAGGGCCCAATTTTAGTCTCTACTTTTCGTCATTTACATAAATAATTTGGATGTGAGCATAAGAGGTACAGTTAGTAAGTTTGCAGATGACACCAAAATTGGAGGTGTAGTGGACAGCGAAGAGGATTACCTCAGATTACAACAGGATCTGGGCCAATGGGCTGAGAAGTGGCAGATGGAGTTTAATTGAGATAAATGCGAGGTGCTGCATTTTGGGAAAGCAAATTTTAGCAGGACTTATACACTTAATGGTAAGGTCCTCGGGAGTGTTGCTGAACAAAGAGACCATGGAGTGCAGGTTCATAACTCCTTGAAAGTGGAGTCACAGGTAGATAGGATAGTGAAGAAGGTGTTTGGTATGCTTTCCTTTATTGGTCAGAGTATTGAGTACAGGAGTTGGGAGGTCATGTTGCGGCTGTACAGGACATTGGTTAGGCCACTGTTGGAATATTGCATGCAATTCTGGTCTCCTTCCTATCGGAAAGATGTTGTGAAACTTGAAAGGGTTCAGAAAAGATTTACAAGGATATTGCCAGGGTTAGAGGATTTGAGCTATAGGGAGAGGCTGAACAGGCTGAGGCTGTTTTCCCTGGAGCGTCGGAGGCTGAGGGGTGACCTTATAGAGGTTTACAAAATTATGAGGGGCGTGGATCAAGTAAATAGACAAAGTCTTTTCCCTGGGATTGGGGAGTCCAGAACTAGAGGGCAGAGGTTTAGGGTGAGAGGGGAAGACATAAAAGAGACCTGAGGGGCAACTTTTTCATGCAGAGGGTGGTGCGTGTATGGAATGAGCTGCCAGAGGATGTGGTGGAGGCTGGTACAATTGCAACATTTAAGAGGCATTTGGATGGGTATATGAATAGGAAGGGTTTGGAGGGATATGGGCCGGGTGCTGGCAGGTGGGACTAGATTGGGTTGGGATATCTGGTCGGTGTGGATGGGTTGGACCAAGGGGTCTGTTTCCATGCTGTACATCTCTGACTCTATGACTCGTGGGTTAGCGCAGGACTAAAATCCCACAAGACCTACCCCACTGCTGGCTAAGGGTGTAGTGACTCTTACCAAAGATAAAGAAGCCAGCATACAGCATTGGGGCAGGGGCACTTCAGGGACACCCTCAACCAGGACTCTGTCATCGATCCGAGTGTCCTTGACCGTATTCCCACAGTATGCTCCACAGCACGGGCTCAGCAATGCCCCAGCCCCACACCAAGTAGAGAAGGCCGTCCACCAGCTCAAGACCAACAAGGCTGCTGGAGTACGGAGGCACAGAGCTCCCAGTGCAGCTCCATGCCCTTGTCTGGAGGAGGGAAGTATCCCAGGGGAGCTCCGAGATGTCACCGTCGTGAACATTTTCAGGAAAGGGAACATGTTCGACTGTCGGAACTACATGGGAATTTCCCTGCTGTCGACCTTTGGAAAAGTCACCATCAAGGTCTTCCATCCCATCTCCTCCCTGTGGCTGAGGAACTCCTCCCAGAATCGCAGGGTGGCCTCCTGCCATGGAGGTGCAGAACAGCCATGACAGCTGCAGGAGAAATGCCGAGACCAGACCCTCCCCCTGGACATGGCCACCTTCCACCTTACAAAGGCCTTTGACACTGTCACCCGGGAAACGTTATGGAGTCTCCTTCTCAGCTTTGGCAACACCATGAAGTTTGTCCCCAACCTTGGCCTGCTCCATGATGACTGGAAGTTGTGGTAATGACAAATGGCTCCATCACCGACCCATTCCCCATTTGGACCAAGGTCAGAGACCTGGGTTCAATTCCCGCCTCGGGCAACTGTCTGTGTGGAGTTTGCACATTCTCCCTGTGTCTGCGTGGGTTTCCTCCGGGTGCTCCGGTTTCCTCCCACAGTCCAAAAATGTGCAGGTTAGGGTGGATTGGCCATGTTAAATTGTCCGTAGTGTTCGGTGAAGGGATAAATGTAGGGGAATGGGTCGGGGTTGCGCTTCGGTGGGTCAGACTGGACTTGTTGGGCCGAAGGGCCTGTTTCCACACTGTAAGTAATCTAATCTAATCATTCAGCACTGAAACAGTCCCTTCAGCCCAACCAATCCATACTGAACATAACCCCAACCAGTTGCTCCTGGCCCATAACCTTTCCTGTTCATCTTCTTATCCAAATGTCTTTTAAACGTTGTAACTGTATCTCCATCCACCACTTCCTCAGGAAATTCATTCCACACACGAATCACCCTCTGTGTAAAAATGGTGCCCCTCATGTCTTTTTTAAATGTCTCTCTCCTTAAAAATATGGCCCCTATCTTGAAATCCCCTATCCGGGGTAAACGATCACCTACTATTAACTCTATCTATAACTCTCATAATTTTATAAACCTTGATAAGGTCACCCCCAACCTTCTTCACTCCTGTAAAAAAAGTCTTAGCCTATTCAACCTTTCCCTATAATTCAAACCCTCCAATCCTTGCAACATTCTGGTAAATCTATGTTGAACCCTCTCCAGTTTAATAATATCCTTCCTAGAGCAGGGTGACCAGAACTGCACATGGGTGTTCCAGAAGAGGCCTCACCAACATCCTGTACAGCCTCAACATGACATCCCAAAGCCTACACTCAAAGGACTGAGCAATGAAGGCAAGCGTGCCAAAAAACAGCTTCAAACAATTATATACCTGCCTCCCTCGGTCCCTCTGTTCAACAACACTGACCAAGGCCCTACCATTAATTGTAGGCCATGGAAACAGACCCTTTGGTCCAACATTTCCATGCTGACCAAGTATCCTAAATAAATATAATCCCATTTTCCAGCAGCCGGCCCATATCCCTCCAAACCCTTCCTATTCATATACCCATCCAGATGCCTCTTAAATGTTGTAATTGTACCAACCTCCACCACTTCCTCTGGCAGCTCATTCCTACTTGCACCACCCTCTGTGTGAAAAAGTTGTCCCTTTTAAATCTTTTCCCTCTCACCTCAAACCCATGGCCTTTAGTTTTGGACTCTCCTGGAGAAAAGACCTTGTCTATTTATCCTATCCATGCTCTTCATGATTGTATAAATCTCTATAAAGGTCACCCCTCAGCCTCTGATGCTCCAGGGAAAACAGCCCCAGCCTGTTCAGCCTCTCCCTGTAGCTCAAACCCTCCAATCCTGGCAACATCCTTGTAAATCTTTTCTGAACCCTTTCAAGCTTCACAACATGCTTCTGATAAGAAGGAGACTAGAATTGCACACAATATTCCACCAGTGGCCTAACCAATGTCCTGTACAGCCACAACATGACCTCCCAACTCCTGTACTCAATACTCTGACCAATAAAGGAAAGCATACCAAACGCCTTCTTCACTATCCTATCACCTGCGACTCAACTTTCATTGAACTATGAACCTGCACTTTAAGATTTCTCTGTGCAGGTTAATTTAAACATTCTGTTTAATTCCTTAATAAAACTCAAAAGAACTGCAGGTACTGTAAATCATAAACAAAAACAGAAATTGCTGGAAAAGCTTAGCAGGTCTGGCAGTATCTGTGGAGAGAAATCAGTGTCTAATGTTTCCGGTTGAATGTCTCTTCCTCAGAACTTGGGAAAATATTAACTGATTTCTCTTCACAGATGCTGCCAGACCTGCTGAGCTTTTACAGCAATCTCTACTTTTGTTTCTGTTTAATTCCTTTTTGATTTTCACAACAGCTCTCTGAAACATTGAGCAAAAAGCTGTGGGTCTGGAGTCCCATGTAGGCCAGACCAGGTAAGGATGGCAGATTTGGATACCCAAATGGGGTGATGTTGGTAATGACACTGGCTGAGAAACCTTTAATCCTAGGTTAATGTTCTGGGGACATAAGACCATTAGACATAGGAGAGGAAGTAAGGCCATTTGGCCCATCGAGTCCACTCCGCCATTTAATCATGGCTGATGGGCATTTCAGCACCACTTACCCGCTCTCTCCCCATATCCCTTAATTCCTTGCGAGATTAAGAGTTTATCAATCTCTTCCTTGAAGATATTTACCGTCCCAGCCTCCACTGCGCTCCATGGTATGAATCCCACAAGCCCACCACACTCTGGCTGAAGAAATGTCTCCTCATTTCCGTTTGAAATTGACCCCATCCAATTCTAAGGCTGTGCCCACGGGTCCTAGTCTCCCCGCCTGATGGAAACAATTTCCCAGCGTCCACCCTTTCTAAGCCATGCATTATCTTGTAAGTTTGTATTAGATCTCCCCTCAAACTTCTAAATTCTCATGAATACAATCCCAGGATCCTTAGCCATTCCTAGTATGTTCGGCCTACCATTCCAGGGATCATCCGTGTGAATCTTCTCTGGACACGCTCCAGTGCCAGTATGTCCCTCCTGAGGTGTGGGGCCCAAAACTGGACACAGTATTCTAAATGGGGCCTAACTAGAGCTTTATACATAACCAAACAGAGAACAGCCAGGGAATTCCTAGAGACATGGCACTCATCCACAGATTCTATCAACAAACACATCGACCTGGACCCAATATACCGGCCACTGCAGTGGACAGCTGGAACTGACAACTGGAAGCGGCAGAGACAAATCACTACAAATGCCGGAGGAAACAGCACAGAAGCGCTTCACAGGAGGCTCCCAAGCACTGAGGATGTCACCTAGACAGGGGACGAAACGTTTGCAAGACAAATTCCCAGCTCGGCAAACAGAACCACAACAACGAGCACCCGAGCTACAAATCTTCTCCCAAACTTTGAACCTATTCAAAGAATTCTAACAGGTTTGTCAGGCACAACCTCCACTTAGTAAATCCAAGCTGAGTTGGTTTAATCCAACCCTGCACTTCCAAGAATTTAGAAATCTCATCCAAATTTGACCTACAACCGAGGTTAGGCTAATCTGCCTATAATTTCCATCTTTTGACTTGATCCTTTCTTGAACAAGGGGTTTACAACAGCAATTTTCCAATCATTTGGGACTTTCCCTGACTCCAGTGATTTTTGAAAGATTACAACCAATGCCTCCGCTATTTTTTCAGCCACCTCCCTCAGAACTCTAGGATGTAACCCATCCGGGCCAGGAGATTTATCAATTTTTAGACCTTTTAGCTTTTCTAGCACTTTCTCCTTTGTAATGGTTACCATACTCAACTCTGCCCATTGACTCTCCTTAATTATTGGGATATTACTCCTGTCTTCCACTGTGAAGACTGACACAAAGTATTTATTAAGTTCTTCAGCTATTTCCTGATCTCCCATCACTAGCCTTCCTGCATCAATTTGGAGCAGCTCAATCTCTACTTTTGCCTCTTATTTGTTTCTTATGTGTTGAAAGAAACTTTTACTGTCATTTCTAATGTTACTGGCTAGCTTACCTTCATGTTTTGAGATTTGTAGCTCAGGTTGAGGTTGTAGGTTTGCTCGCTGAGCTGGAAGGTTCACGTTCAGACATCTCGTCACCATACTAGGTAACATCTTTCTATAAATAGAAACAGGAATCATCAACAATGCTTCATCCAGAGGCTCACTGAAGATGTTACCTAGTATAGTGACAAGATGTCTGAACATGAACCTTCCAGCTCAGTGAGCAAACCTATATCCAGCTTACCTTCATATTTGATCCTCTCCTTCCTTATTTCTCTCTTTGTTATCCTCTGTTTTTTCTGGTAGTCTTCCCAATCTTCTGATTTCCCAATGCTCTTGGCCACTTTATAGATCCTCTCTTTTTCTGTGAAACATTTCCTGAGGTCCTTCGTCAGCCACGGTTGTCTAATGCCCCCTCACCTCCCGCCGGATAATCTTCCTTTACTTTGGGATTTTTCTCTGTATTGTGTCCTCAATTACACCCAGAAATTCCTGCCATTGTTGCTCTACTGTCTTCCCCGCTCGGGTCTGCTTGCAGTCGATTTTCGTTAGTTCCTCTCCCTGCAATTACCTTTATTTAACTGTAACCCCATTACATCCAATTTTGCCTTCTCTCTTTCAAACTGCAGACTAAACTCTACTGCATTATGATCACTGCCTCCTAAGTGTTCCATTACTTTAAGATTTTTTATAAAGTCTTGGTCATTACGTAGCACTAAGTCCAGAATAGCCTGCTCCCTTGTGGGCTCCATCACAAGCTGTTCCAAAAAGCATTCCATGAATTCCCTTTCTTTGGATCCACCGGTAACATTAGTCATCCAGACCATTTGCATATTGAAGTCCCCCATGATCACCGTGACCTTGCCTTACTGATAAGCCCTATCTATTTCCTGGTACATTTTGCACCCCTGGTCCTGACCACTGCTGGGAGGTCTGTACATAACTCCCATTATGGGTTTGTTTGCCCTTGTGGTTCCTCAACTCCACCCACACAGACTCCACATCATCTGACTCTATCATTCAGTGCTATAGGTTCAATTTCATTGTTAACTAACAAGGCAACCCTTCCCCCTCAGCCCACCTCCCTGTCTTTTCATTAAGTTGTAAATCCTTTGATGTTTAACTGCCAGTCCTGAACCTCCTGCAACCACCTCTCTGTGATGCCTACCACATCATAATCGTGCGGGATGATATATGCTGTTAATTCATCTACTTTGGTGTGAATGCTTCGAGCATTCAGGAAAAGCACCTTCATGCTAATTTTCTTATCCTCATGATTTCCATCACCTCTAGTAGGATGTCCTAAGTTATCCTTCCTTTTTGATTCATTCCTTGTCTGCCTTGAACTTAAACCCCGCAATGTGCCAATCTGCTGCTTATCTTTCCATTGCAATCCATACTCCCTGTTCCTTTCCCATTCCTATTTATCCTTTGCGCCAGAACACTGGTTCCAGATCGGTTCCCATCGGTACAGCTCTCCCCAGTTCCAAAACTGATGCCAAAGTCCCAAGAAATGGAATCCCTCTTTCCCACACCAATCTCATAGCCACGTATTTACTTCCCTAATTTTCTTATCCCTATGCCAATTAGCATGTGGCTTGGGCAGTAATCCAGAGATTATGACCCTCGAGGACCTGTTCTTCAATTTCCTTCCTAATGCTTGATACTCCCCAAATAGGTCCTCCTTCCTAGCCTTACCTATGTTGTTAGTGCCAACGTGAACCACAACAACTGGATCCTCCCCCTCCCACTCCAATATCCTTTCAAGCCGATCGGAGATGTCCTGCACCCTGGCACTGGGCAGGCAACACACCCTGCGGGACTCCCGATCTGGCTCCCAAAGGATACTCTCTATCCCCTCTAATTATAGAATCCCCAATAACAACTACTTGGCTTTTTACTCCCCCTCCCCCTTCCTTGAATGGCTTTCTGCATCATGGGGTAGCACGGTGGCTCAGTGGTTCGCACTGCTGCCTCACAACACCAGGGTCCCAGGTTCGATTCCAGCCTCGGGTGACTGTCTGTGTGGAGTTTGCAGATTCTCCCTGTGTCTGTGTGTGTGTGTCTGTGGGTTTCCTCCCACAGTCCAAAGATGTGCAGGTGAGGTGAATTGTCCATCGTGCTAGGTGCATTAGTCAGAGGGGAATGGGTCTGGGTGGGTTGCTCTTTGGAGGGTCGGTGTGGACTGGTTGGGTTGAAGGTAAAAACAATGACTGCAGATGCTGGAAACCAGATTGTGGATTAGTGGCGCTGGAAGAGCACAGCAGTTCAGGCAGCATCCAAGGAGCTTTGAGATCGCGGGTTGGGTTGAAGGGCCTGTTTCCACACTGTAGGGAATCTAATCTAATCATAACAGTGCCGCTAATGCACACCAAAGAACTGGAGTAGGCCATTCAGCCCACTGAGCCTGCTTGCCATTCAGTGTGGTGATGGTTAATCAAATCCATATCTCTTCTCACTTCCATATTTTGGGAGGCGGTGGGGTGGCTGCAGGTTACTATTACTCCTCCCAGACACATGGTGGTGCTGCAGGATGAAGTCACTGCCACGCCTCCCATTCATTCGGTGGCGCTGCAGGAGGAGGTCACTGCTACTCCTCCCAGACATTTGGTGGCGCTGCAGGAGGAGGTCACTGCTACTCCTCCGAGACATTTGGTGGCGCTGCAGGAGGAGGTCACTGCTACTCCTCCGAGACATTTGGTGGCGCTGCAGGAGGAGGTCACAGACGCTCCCAGACAATGGGGTAACGGTGCCGGAGGAGTGATTTGGACCAGCCGGTGTTGGACTGGGGTGTACAAAGTGAAAAATCACACAACACCAGGTTTATAGTGCAACAGGTTTAATGGGAAACATTTAGCTTTCGGAGCGCCGCCCCTTCATCAGGTGGTTGTGGAGTGCACAGTTGTGAAACAATTGCAGAAGGAGGTCACTAATACACCTCCCATACAGCTGGCGGCGCTGCAGCAGGAGGTCACTGTTACTCTTCCCAGACATTGGGTGGACAAAGTTAAAAATCACGACACGACACTGCGTTGTAGTCCAACAGGTTTATTTCGAATTTCCAGCTTTTACAGCGCTGCTCTTTCGGACCTGATGAAGGAGGTAGCGCTCTGAAACCTAGTATTTCGAAATGAACCTGTTGGAGTATAACGTAGTGTCGTGTGATTTTTAACTTTGTCCACCCTAGTCCCAACGCTGGCCCCTCCACATCAGATATTGGGTGGCACTGCAATAAGGAAGAAACGGGTACTCCTCCCAGACATCAAGAGGCGCTGCAGGAGGAGGTAAAGGGTACTCTTCCCAGACATTGAGTGGCGCTGCAGGAGGAAGGTAACGAGTACTTTTACCAAACATTGGGCGGGCGCTGCGGGAGGAGGCCATCGTTAATCCCCCCAGACATTGAGTGGCGCTTCGGGAAGAGGCTTGGTTACTCCTCCCTGACATTGGGTGGCGCTGCAGGAGGAGGCTATTGTTACTCCTCCCTGACATTGGGTGGCGCTGCAGGAGGAGGCTATTGTTACTCCTCCCTGACATTGGGTGGCTCTGCAGGAGGAGGCTATGGTAACTCCTCAGAGACAGGGGGAGGTGCTGCCGAGGACACGCCCCCCTCGGAGTTGGCCAATGGCAGTGGAGAAGATATCGGTCTGAGATGGCGCAGTGATGTTTCACTGAATCTGGGCGCGAAAGTAAAGGAGGAGATTGTGTGGGTGGCAAGGGGAGGGGAGCGGGGGGGGGGGCAGGGGGTTTTGGGATGCGGGGAACGTGGGGGGGAGTGGTCGTGGGGAGGAGGGGAATGTTGGGCGGGTGCGGGGAGGGTTGGGGGTGGTGGGGGGGTGTTGGGGAGGGTTGGGGGGGGTGGGGAGGTTTGGGGGGGTGGGGAGGGTTGGGTGGGTTGGGGGGGAGTGTTGGGGGGGTGGGGAGGGTTGGGGGGGGAGTGTTGGGGGGGGGTGGGGAGGGTTGGGGGGGGGAGTGTTGGGGAGGGTGGGGAGGGTTGGGAGGGTTGGGGGGGAGTGTTGGGGGGGGTGGGGAGGGTTGGGAGGGTTGGGGGGGAGTGTTGGGGGGGGTGGGGGGGGTGGGGAGGGTTGGGGGGGGTGGGGAGGGTTGGGGGGGGGGGTGGGGAGGGTTGGGGGGGTGTGGGGAGGGTTGGGGGGGGGGGGTGGGGAGGGTTGGGGGGGGTGGGGAGGGTTGGGGGGGGAGGGTTGGGGGGGTGGGGAGGGTTGGGGGGGGTGGGAGGGTTGGGGGGGAGGGTTGGGGGGGGGAGTGTTGGGGGGGGTGGGGAGGGTTGGGGGGGAGGGGTGGGGAGGGTTGGGGGGGGTGGGGAGGGTTGGGGGGGGGAGGGGTGGGGAGGGTTGGGGGGGGTGGGGAGGGTTGGGGGGGAGGGTTGGGGGGGTGGGGAGGGTTGGGGGGGTGGGGGGGGTGGGGGGGGTGTGGGGGAGGGTTGGGGGGGGGGGGGTGGGGAGGGTTGGGGGGGGGTGGGGAGGGTTGGGGGGGAGGGTTGGGGGGGGGGAGTGTTGGGGGGGGTGGGGAGTGTTGGGGGGGGTGGGGAGGGTTGGGGGGGGTGGGGAGGGTTGGGGGGGAGGGGTGGGGAGGGGTTGGGGGGGTGGGGTGGGTTGGGGGGGAGGGGTGGGGGAGGGTTGGGGGGGGGGGAGGGTTGGGGGGGGGGGTGGGGAGGGGTTGGGGGGGTGGGGAGGGTGGGGGGGAGGGGTGGGGAGGGTTGGGGGGGTGGGGAGGGTTGGGGGGGAGGGTTGGGGGGGGAGGGTTGGGGGGGTGGGGAGGGTTGGGGGGGTGGGGGGGTGGGGGGGGTGGGGAGGGTTGGGGGGGAGGGGGGGGGTGGGGGGGTGGGGAGGGTGGGGGGGGGGGGTGGGGGTTGGGGGGGTTGGGGGGGTGGGGGGGGGTGGGGGGGGGGGTGGGGGGGGTGGGGGGGTGGGGGGGGTGGGGGGGGTTGGGGGGGGTGGGGTGGGTGGGGGGGGGGTGTTGGGGGGGGGGGGTGGTGGGGGGGGGGGGGAGGGTTGGGGGGGGTGGGGGGGGGGGGGTGGGGGGGTGGGGGGGGGGGTGTGGGGGGGTGGGAGGGTTGGGGGGGAGTGTGGGGGGGGTGGGGAGGGTTGGGGGGGGAGTGTGGGGGGGTGGGGAGGGTTGGGGGGGGGGGGTGGGGGGGTGGGGAGGGTTGGGGGGGGGGGTGGGGGGGGGGGGGAGGGTTGGGGGGGGTGGGGAGGGTGGGGGGGGGGGTGGGGGGGGGGGGGTGGGTTGGGGGGGAGGGTTGGGGGGGTGGGGAGGGTGGGGGGGGGGTGGGGGGGGTGGGGAGGGTTGGGGGGGGGGGAGGGTTGGGGGGGGGGTGGGGGGGTGGGGGGGTGGGGGGGTGGGGAGGGTTGGGGGGGAGGGTTGGGGGGGTGGGGGGTTGGGGGGGTGGGGGGGAGAGTTGGGGGGGGTGGGGGGGGGGTGGGGAGGGTTGGGGGGGTGGGGAGTGTTGGGGAGGGGGGCAGTGGGGAGTGTTGGGGAGGTGGGCGTGGGGGGGTGGGGAGTGTTGGGGAGGTGTCAGTGTTGAGTGCGGGGAGCACGGGGAGTGGGGGTGTCAGTGTTGAGTGCGGGGAGCACGGGGAGTGGAGGTGTCAGTGTTGGGGGAGGGGAGTGTTGCGGGAGGGGAGCACGGGGAGTGGGGGGTGTCAGTGTTGAGTGCGGGCAGCACGGGGAGTGGGGGTGTCAGTGTCGGGGGAGGGGAGCACGGGGAGTGGGGGTGTCAGTGGGGGGGGGGGGGGGGGAGCACGGGGAGTGGGGGTGTCAGTGTCAGGGGAGGGGAGCACGGGGACCGGGGGGTGTCAGTGTCGGGGGAGGGGAGCACGGGGACCGGGCGGTGTCAGTGTCGGGGGGAGGGGAGCACGGGGAGTGGGGGTGTCGGGGGAGGGGGAGGGGAGCACGGGGAGTGGGGGTGTCGGGGGAGGGGGAGGGGAGCACGGGGAGTGGGGGTGTCAGTGTCAGGGGAGGGGGAGCACGGGGACCGGGGGTGTCAGTGTCGGGGGAGGGGAGCACGGGGAGTGGGGGTGTCAGTGTCGGGGGAGGGGAGCACGGGGAGTGGGGGTGTCAGTGTCGGGGGAGGGGAGCACGGGGAGTGGGGGGTGTCGGGGGGAGGGGAGCACGGGGAGTGGGGGTGTCAGTGTCGGGGGAGGGGAGCACGGGGAGTGGGGGTGTCGGGGGAGGGGGAGGGGTGCACGGGGAGTGGGGGTGTCGGGGGAGGGGAGCACGGGGACCGGGGGTGTCAGTGTCGGGTGAGGGGTGCACGGGGAGTGGGGGGTGTCAGTGTCGGGGGAGGGGAGCACGGGGAGTGGGGGTGTCAGTGTCGGGGGAGGGAGCACGGGGACCGGGGGTGTCAGTGTCGGGGGAGGGGTGCACGGGGAGTGGGGGTGTCAGTGTCGGGGGAGGGGAGCACGGGGAGTGGGGGTGTCAGTGTCGGGGGAGGGGAGCACGGGGAGTGGGGGTGTCAGTGTCGGGGGAGGGCTATAATAAAGAGTGTGCTTGTTTTGGGGTGGTGTTTTTTGGGAAGAGGGATGTGTTTAACGGGGGTGTATGTTTGTGTGGGGCTTGGGAGAGGTGAGTATTTGTTGGAGAAAATTCCTTCAGATGCTGGAATCTACTGGAAACAAAACAAAAATGCCAGAGATCACAGTGGGTCAGGCAGCATCCTAATGTAGAGGAGAGTGAATGAATACTGAGAGTCTGGATGAGTCTTCATCAGATCGGAAGTGAAGTGAAGTGTGGTGGGTGCAGCATTTATGGTGTAGTTTGGGGATGGAGAGGTGGGGTTTAGTGGGGGTGAGGGGTTGGTGCTCGGGGCTGGAGATACTGGGTGTAGGGTGTTGGTATAGAAAAGGTGCTAGTTCAGATTAAGTAATGGGAATGTAAGAATAGCAGAACAATAGTGTGTCTCCTGCTAAACTGGGAAGGACAGACTGTCCCACTGGGATACGGGGAGAGAGGACATTGTGACAGAGAATGTAACAACTAAAGCTCAACAAAGGGAAGAAATGGTTCACAATTTGTAGGTGTTGTACCCAATATTAAGTCCAGAAGACCTATAAAGTGCCTAGTCTGAAGATGAGATATTGTTTTTCCAGTTTGCTGCTGTATTTTGGTCAGTCCCACCAGCCCCAGCATTCAAAGGATAATTCTCCCCCCATTCCAGACACGCCAGTAGAACACCACCACCAAACACTTCTTCCCCTAACTCCCCAGTCTGTATTTCCCTCTGGGACACTCTAGTCCATTGAACAACCACCAACATCACCTCCCCCCTTTCCCCCATGGCATCTTCCCAACACCACCTCCCCCCTTCCCCATGGCATCTTCCCAACGGCATCTTCCCAACACCACCTCCCCCCCTTCCCCATGGCATCTTCCCAACACCTGCCCCTTCATTTCCTCCATGTTCACCATCCAAGGGCCTAAGCTGTATTTCACCTGAACCTGCTGTAATCCTGTGGATTGTATTTGCTGAACCCAATGTGGCCTACTCTACATTGGAGACTGGGGGCATGCTTTATGGAACACCTCCAGTCTGTGTGTACGCAGGACCCTGACCTTCCTGGAGCCAGTCATTTTACCACAGTGTCCTGCTCACATAGCAACATGTCTGTCCTCAGTATGCTGCAGTGTTCTAGTGAATCCCAGCACAAACTGGTGGGACAACATCCCATCTTATTGAGTTCAACACCTTCACATTGTGAACCATTTGTTCTAGCTTGTTACATTCTGTTAGCATTTCCTCTCTCTCCCCCGCCCCATCCCTGTGGGACTGTCTGTTCTTTCTAGTTTGAACAGCACGGTGGCTCAGTGGTTAGCACCGCTGCCTCACAGCGCCAGGGTCCAGAGTTCGATTCCTGCCTTGGGTGACTGTCTGTATGGAGTTTGCACAGTCTCCCCGTATCTGCGTGGGTTTCTTCCTGGTGCTCCAGTTTCCTCCCACAGTGTAGATTAGGTGAATTGGCCATGCTAAATTGCCCATAGTGTTCAGGGATGTGTAGGTTAGGTGCATTACTCAGGGAAATGTCGAGTAATAGGGTAGGGGAATGGGTCTGGGTGGGATACTCTTAGCAGGGTTGGAGTGGACTTGGGCCTGTTTCCACACTGTAGGGATTCTATGATTCTCTAATGTAGAGGTGCTGGTGTTGGACTGGGGTGGACAAAGTTCAAAATCACACAACACCAGGTTCTAGTCCAACAGATTTATTTGAAAGCACTAGTTTTCGGAGCCCTGCTGAAGGAGTTAACCACCCGATGAAGGAGCAGTGCTCTGAAAGGCTAGTGCTTCCAAATAAACCTGTTGGACCATAACCTGGTGTTGTGGGATTTTTAACATGATTCTGGGAGACACACCATTCTTCTGCCAAGCTCACACTCCCATCACTTAATCTGAACCACCAACACCAGCACTCTACAGTCATTACCCCCACATAACCCCCCCCGCCCCAAACTGTAGTATCCCCAGACTTCACTTCAGCTGTGATGAAGAGTCACCTAACCTCACTGTTTGCTTGCTCTCTCTCTCTCTCTCTCTCTCTCTCAGTGGATGCTGTCTGACCTGCTGTGATCTCTGGCATTGTTTGTTTTCAGTGAGTATTTGCGAGACTGTTTTTAGGGGCGGGTAAACGTTTCGGGTCAGGCTGGGAGGAGGTCTCTGTCTGTGGTTCCAAGCTGGACCAGGTGTAGCTGCACTGAGTCCTGTTCTCCCTAACCTTGCTGCTTGCTGTTTCCAGGCTGGTGGTGTTGGGGATGATGACTCGTGGTCAGGAACGTGTGGTGGCCCTCATCGATATGGACTGTTTCTATGTGCAAGTGGAACAGAAGAACAACCCGGAGCTGAAGGGCAAGCCATGTGCTGTGGTCCAGTATAAAACCTGGCAGGGAGGAGGGTATATCTATCAGCACTATATTATCAGAGCAGATTGTACTTTCACTCCCGGGACTGGGCACCAGTAATTCCCAGGATGTGGGCAGTGGGGCATTCAGTGGTGGTAACACTGTTGAACGGCAAGGGCTGGTCGTTAGATTCTCTCCTGTTGGAGAAGGTGACCAAACATGTAGATGTGGGTAGGGCAGTTGACGTGGTGTACATGGACTTCAGTAAAGCCTTTGATAAGGTTCCACGTGGCAGGCTGTTGGAGAAAATGCAGAGACATGGGATTGAGGGTGATTGAGCAGTGTTTGGATTAGAAACTGGCTCTCTGAAAGAAGGCAGCGAGTGGTGGTTGATGGAAAATATTCAGCCTGGAGTCTGGTTACTAGTGGTTAGGCACAAGGATCTGTTTTGGGACCATTGCTGTTTGTCATTTTTATAAACTACTTGGACGCAGGCATAGGTGGATGGATTAGTAAGTTTGTAGATGACACTAAAGTCGGTGGAGAATGTTACAGGTTACAGGGGGACTTGGATAAACTGCAGAATTGGGCTGAGAGGTGGCAAATGGAGTTCAATGCAGCTAAATGTGAGGTGATGCACCTTGGGAGGAATAACAGGAAGGCAGAGTACTGGGTCAATGGAAAGATTCTCGGTAGTGTGGATGTGCAGAGGGATCTTGGAGTCCATGTACATAGATCCCTGAAAGTTGCCCCCCAGATGGATAGTGATATTAAGGCGGTATACAGTGTGTTAGGTTTCATTGGGAGAGGGATTGAGTTCCGGAACCGCAATATCATGCTACAACTGTACAAAACGCTGGTGCGGCCACACTTGGGATATTGTGTACAGTTCTGGTCGCCCCATTACAGGAAGGATGTGGAAACATTGGAAAAGGTGCAGAGGAGATTTACCAGGATGTTGCCTGGTCTGGAGGGAAGGTCTTATGAGGAAGGCTTAGGGACTTGGGTCTGTTCTCATTGGAGAAGAAGGTGGCTAAGGGGGGATTGATAGAGACATACAAGATGACCAGGGGATTAGATAGGGTAGAGAGGGAAAGTCTTTTTCCTAGGATGATGACGTCAGCTTGTACGGGGGGGGGGCATAACTACAAATTGAGGGGTGATAGATTTAAGACCGATGTCAGAGACAGGTTCTTTACTTAGAGAGTGGTAAGGGTGTGGAATGCCCTACCTGCTAATGTAGTCAACTCAGCCACATTAGGGAGATTTAAACTGTCCTTGGATAAGCTCATGGATGACGATGAGATAGTGTAGGGAAATGAGCTTAGGTTGGTTCACAGGTCAGCGCAACATTGAAGGCCGAAGGGCCTGTTCTGCTCTGGATTGTTCTGTGTAAGGCCTTTGACAAGGTGCTGCACAGGAGGCTACTGAGTAAGATGGCAGCGTTCGAGGCAAGGTGCTAGCATGGATAGAAGCTGGGCTGTCTGACAGAGAGTGGGGATAAAAGGGTCCTTCTCAAAATGGCAGCCAGTGACAAGTGGCTCAGTGTTGGGACCACAACTTTACGCTTTATACATTAACAATCTCGAGGAAGGAACCGCGGGTATTCTGGCTAAGTTTGCAAATGATAAAAAAAATAGGTAGAGGGACAGGTAGCATTGAGGAGGTGGGGAGACTGCAGAAGGATTTGGACAGGTTAGGAGAGTGGGCAAAGAAGTGGCAGATGGAGTACAATGTGGGAAAGTGTGAGATCATGCAACTTTGGGAGGAAGGATAGAGGCATGGTCTATTTTCTAAATGGGGAGAAATCTGAAGGGCAAAGAGACTCGGGAGTTCGAGTCCAGGATTCCAGGTTGAGTCAGTAGTTAGGAAGGCAAATG
>NC_092741.1:4994711-5051813 GCF_047496795.1 Chiloscyllium punctatum
TAACCCTTCGCTGCCCTCCCTCCATCACCACAACATCCTTCCTCAGATAGGAGACCAAACCTGTCCACAATACTCCAGGGGTGGTCTCCCCAAGGCCCCTGTATAATTGCAGCAAGACCTCCCTGCTCCTGGACTCGAATCCTCTCACTATAAAGGCCCACATCCCATTTCCCTTCCTCACCGCCCTGCTGTACCTGCACGCTTACTTGTAAGACCATCGGATCATATGGAATAGGAACGGAGTAGGACGCTCAGTCCCTCCATCTTGCCCTGCTGTTCAATGGGATCGTTGCTGATCAGACATACCTCACGTCCACCTTCCTGCCCTTTCCTCGTACCCCACTGATTCCCCGACTGAACAAGGATCTATCTCAGCCTTAAATATATACGCAGCCTCTGCCCCCACAAGTCCCTGGGGCAAGGAGTTCCAAAGACACACAACCCTCAGAGAGAAGAAACCCTTCCTTATCCCCGTCTGAAATTGGTGCCCCTTTCTCCTGACACTCTGCCCTCTGGGCCCAGATCCTCCCATTAGGGGGAACCATCCTCTCAGCATTGTCCTTGTCAAGCCCTTTAAGAATCTGATACGTTTCGATGAGGTCCCCTCTCATTCCTTTACACTCCAGGGAGTAGAGTCCCAACCTGTTTAACCTTTGCTCATGAGACACTCCCTCCATCCCAGGGACCATCCCAGGGAACCTTCTCTGAGCTGCCTCCAATGAAATGGTATCTTTCCTGAAATGAGGGGACTAAAACTGCCCACAGTATAAGACCATAAGACATAGAAGCAGAAATTGGGCCATTCAGCCCATCGAGTCTGCTCTGCCATTCAATCATGGCTGGTTGGTTTCTCAACCCTATTCTCCCCATAAACCTTGATACTCAAGAATCTATGTATTTCAGTCTCAAAAACACTCAATGATCTGACCCCCACAGCCTTTACAGTGAATTTCGCAGTGAATTCCATAGATTGCCCACTCTCTGGCTGAGGAAGTCTCTCCTTATCTCTATTCTAAAAGGCCTTCCCTTTACTCTAAGGCTGTGCCCTCAGGTCCTAGTCCTCTCCTACCAATGGGAACATCTTCCCAACATCCACTCTGTCCAGGCCATTCAGTATTCTGTATGTTTCAATTAGATTCCCCCTCATCCTTCTAAACACCGAGTATAGACCCAGAGTTCTCAACCTTCCTCATATGGTAAGCTTCCCATTCCTGGGACCATTCATGTGAACCTCTTCTGAACACACTCCAGGGCCAGTACATCCTTCCTGAGATACGGAGCCCAAAACTGCACAATACTCCAAATGTGGTCTGGCCAGTTTATATTCAAGTCCTCTCAAAATAAATGCCAACATTGCATTTGCCTTCCTAACTACTGACTCAACCTGGAATCCTGGACTCGAACTCCCGAGTCTCTTTGCCCTTCAGATTTCTCCCCATTTAGAAAATAGTCTATGCTCTCGATCCTTCCTCCAAAGTGCATGACCTCACACTTTCCCACATTGTACTCCATCTGCCACTTCTTTGCCCACTCTCCTAACCTGTCCAAATCCTTCTGCAGTCTCCCCACCTCCTCAATGCTACCTGTCCCTCTACCTATTTTTTTTATCATTTGCAAACTTAGCCAGAATACCCTCGGTTCCTTCCTCGAGATTGTTAATGTATAAAGCGTAAAGTTGTGGTCCCAACACTGAGCCACTTGTCACCGGCTGCCATTTTGAGAAGGACCCTTTTATCCCCACTCTCTGTCAGACAGCCCAGCTTCTATCCATGCTAGCACCTTGCCTCGAACGCTGCCATCTTACTCAGTAGCCTCCTGTGCGGCACCTTGTCAAAGGCCTTACACAGAACAATCCAGAGCAGAACAGGCCCTTCGGCCTTCAATGTTGCGCTGACCTGTGAACCAACCTAAGCTCATTTCCCTACACTATCTCATCGTCATCCATGAGCTTATCCAAGGACTGTTTAAATCTCCCTAATGTGGCTGAGTTGACTACATCGGCAGGTAGGGCATTCCACACCCTCACCACTCTCTGAGTAAAGAACCTGCCTCTGACATCGGTCTTAAATCTATCACCCCTCAATTTGTAGTTATGCCCCCCCCCCGGTACAAGCTGACGTCATCATCCTAGGAAAAAGACTTTCCTCTCTACCCTATCTAATACTCTGATCATCTTGTATGTCTCTATCAAATCCCCTCTTAGCCACCTTCTTCTCCAATGAGAACTGACCCAAGTCCCTAAGCCTTTCCTCATAAGACCTTCCCTCCAGACCAGGCAACATCCTGGTAAATCTCCTCTGCACCTTTTCCAATGTTTCCACATCCTTCCTGTAATGGGGTGACCAGAACTGTACACAATATCCCAAGTGTGGCCGCACCAGCGTTTTGTACAGTTGTAGCATGATATTGCGGTTCCGGAACACAATCCCTCTCCAATGAAACCTAACACACCGTATACCGCCTTAACAGCACTATCCATCTGGGGGGCAACTTTCAGGGATCTATGTACATGGACTCCAAGATCCCTCTGCACATCCACACGACCGAGAATCTTTCCATTGACCCAGTACTCTGCCTTCCTGTTATTCCTCCCAAGGTGCATCACCTCACATTTAGCTGCATTGAACTCCATTTGCCACCTCTCAGCCCAATTCTGCAGTTTACCCAAGTCCCCCTGTAACCTGTAACATTCTCACCGACTTTAGTGTCATCTACAAACTTACTAATCCATCCACCTATGCCTGCGTCCAAGCAGTTTATAAAAATGACAAACAGCAATGGTCCCAAAACAGATCCTTGTGGCACACCACTAGTAACCAGACTCCAGGCTGAATATTTTCCATCAACCACCACTCGCTGCCTTCTTTCAGAAAGGCCAGTTTCTAATCCAAACTGCTCAATCACCCTCAATCCATGTCTCTGCATTTTCTCCAACAGCCTGCCACGTGGAAACCTATCAAAGGCTTTACTGAAGTCCATGTACACCACGTCAACTGCCCTACCCACATCTATATGCTTGGTCACCTTCTCCAACAGGAGAGAATCTAACGACCAGCCCTTGCCGTTCAACAGTGTTACCACCACTGAATGCCCCACTGCCCACATCCTGGGAATTACTGGTGCCCAGTCCCGGAGTGAAAGTACAATCTGCTCTGATAATATAGTGCTGATAGATATACCCTCCTCCCTGCCAGGTTTTATACTGGACCACAGCACATGGCTTGCCCTTCAGCTCCGGGTTGTTCTTCTGTTCCACTTGCACATAGAAACAGTCCATATCGATGAGGGCCACCACACGTTCCTGACCACGAGTCATCATCCCCAACACCACCAGCCTGGAAACAGCAAGCAGCAAGGTTAGGGAGAACACGACTCAGTGCAGCTGCACCTGGTCCAGCTTGGAACCACAGACAGAGACCTCCTCCCAGCCTGACCCGAAACGCTTACCCGCCCCTAAAAACAGTCTCGCAAATACTCACTGAAACAACCAATGCCAGAGATCACAGCAGGTCAGACAGCATCCACTGAGAGTGAGAGAGAGAGTGAGAGAGAGAGAGAGAGAGAGAGAGAGAGAGCGAGAGCGAGAGCAAGCAAACAGTGAGGTTAGGTGACTCTTCATCACAGCTGAAGTGAGTCTGGGGATACTACAGTTTGGGGGGGGGGTTATGTGGGGGTAATGACTGTAGAGTGCTGGTGTTGGTGGTTCAGATTAAGTGATGGGAGTGTGAGCTTGGCAGAAGAATGGTGTGTCTCCCAGAATCATGTTAAAAATCCCACAACACCAGGTTATGGTCCAACAGGTTTATTTGGAAGCACTAGCTTTCAGAGCACTGCTCCTTCATCGGGTGGTTAACTCCTTCAGCAGGGCTCCGAAAACGAGTGCTTTCAAATAAATCTGTTGGACTAGAACCTGGTGTTGTGTGATTTTGAACTTTGTCCACCCCAGTCCAACACCAGCTCCTCTACATTAGAGAATCATAGAATCCCTACAGTGTGGAAACAGGCCCAAAACCACTCCAATCCTGCTAAGAGTATCCACCCAGACCCATTCCCCTACCCTATTACTCGACATTTCCCTGAGTAATGCACCTAACCTACACATCCCTGAACACTAAACACTATGGGCAATTTAGCATGGCCAATTCACCTAATCTACACTGTGGGAGGAAACTGGAGCACCAGGAAGAAACCCACGCAGATACGGGGAGACTGTGCAAACTCCATACAGACAGTCACCCAAGGCAGGAATCGAACTCTGGACCCTGGCGCTGTGAGGCAGCGGTGCTAACCACTGAGCCACCGTGCTGTTCAAACTAGAAAGAACAGACAGTCCCACAGGGATGGGGCAGGGAGAGAGAGGAATGCTAACAGAATGTAACAAGCTAGAACAAATGGTTCACAATGTGAAGGTGTTGAACTCAATAAGATGGGATGTTGTCCCACCAGTTTGTGCTGGGATTCACTAGAACACTGCAGCATACTGAGGACAGACATGTTGCTATGTGAGCAGGACTGTGGTAAAATGACTGGCTCCAGGAAGGTCAGGGTCCTGTGTACACACAGACTGGAGGTGTTCCATAAAGCATGCCCCCAGTCTCCAATGTAGAGTAGGCCACATTGGGTTCAGCAAATACAATCCACAGGATTACAGCAGGTTCAGGTGAAATGCAGCTTAGGCCCTTGGATGGTGAACATGGAGGAAATGAAGGGGCAGGTGTTGGGAAGATGCCATGGGGAAGGGGGGAGGTGGTGTTGGGAAGATGCCATGGGGAAGGGGGGAGGTGGTGTTGGGAAGATGCCATGGGGAAGGGGGGGAGGTGGTGTTGGTGGTTGTTCAATGGACTAGAGTGTCCCAGAGGGAAATACAGACTGGGGAGTTAGGGGAAGAAGTGTTTGGTGGTGGTGTTCTACTGGCGTTGTCTGGAATGGGGGAGAATTATCCTTTGAATGCCGGGGCTGGTGGGACTGACCAAAATACAGCAGCAAACTGGAAAAACAATATCTCATCTTCAGACTAGGCACTTTATAGTCTTCTGGACTTAATATTGGGTACAACATCTACAAATTGTGAACCATTTCTTCCCTTTGTTGAGCTTTAGTTGTTACATTCTCTGTCACAATGTCCTCTCTCCCGTATCCCAGTGGGACAGTCTGTCCTTCCCAGTTTAGCAGGAGACACACTATTGTTCTGCTATTCTTACATTCCCATTACTTAATCTGAACTAGCACCTTTTCTATACCAACACCCTACACCCATTATATCCAGCCCCGAGCACCAACCCCCACCCCCACTAAACCCCACCTCTCCATCCCCAAACTACACCATAAATGCTGCACCCACCACACTCACTTCACTTCACTTCCGATCTGATGAAGACTCATCCAGACTCTCAGTATTCATTCACTCTCCTCTACATTAGGATGCTGCCTGACCCACTGTGATCTCTGGCATTTTTGTTTTGTTTCCAGTAGATTCCAGCATCTGAAGGAATTTTCTCCAACAAATACTCATCTCTCCCAAGCCCCACACAAACATACACCCCGTTAAACACATCCCTCTTCCCAAAAAACACCACCCCAAAACAAGCACACTCTTTATTACAGCCCTCCCCCGACACTGACACCCCCACTCCCCCGTGCTCCCCTCCCCCAACACTGACACTCCCTCCCTCCCCGTGCTCCCCTCCCCCAACACTGACACTCCCTCCCTCCCCGTGCTCCCCTCCCCCGACACTGACACCCCCACTCCCCGTGCTCCCTCCCCAACACTGACACTCCCTCCCTCCCCGTGCTCCCCTCCCCCAAACCACTGACACCCTCCCTCCCCCGTGCTCCCTCCCCCGACACTGACACCCCCACTGCCCCGTGCTCCCCTCCCCAACACTGACACCCCCACTCCCCCGTGCTCCCCTCCCCCGACACTGACACCCCCACTCCCCTCCCCAACACTGACACTCCCATCCCTCCCCGTGCTCCCCTCCCCAACACTGACACCCCCACTCCCCGTGCTCCCCTCGCCCCAACACTGACACCTCCCTCCCCGTGCTCCCCTCCCCCAACACTGACACCCCCACTCCCCCGTGCTCCCCTCCCCGACACTGACACTCCCTCCCTCCCCGTGCTCCCCTCCCCAACACTGACACCCCCACTCCCCCGTGCTCCCCTCCCCCAACACTGACACCCCCACTCCCCCGTGCTCCCCTCCCCCGACACTGACACCCCCACTCCCCGTGCTCCCCTCCCCCAACACTGACACCCCAACTCCCCGTGCTCCCCTCCCCCAACACTGACACCCCAACTCCCCGTGCTCCCTCCCCCGACACCCCCACTCCCCGTGCTCCCCTCCCCCGACACTGACACCCTCCCTCCCCGTGCTCCACCTCCCCGACACCCAACTCCCCGTGCTCCCCTCCCCCAACACTGACACTCCCTCCCCCGTGCTCCCCTCCCCGACACTGACACCCCACTCCCCGTGCTCCCCTCCCCCAACACTGACACCCCCACTCCCCGTGCTCCCCTCCCCAACACTGACACTCCCTCCCTCCCCGTGCTCCCCTCCCCCAACACTGACACCCCCACTCCCCGTGCTCCCCTCCCCCAACACTGACACCCCCACTCCCCGTGCTCCCCTCCCCCGACACTGACACCCTCACTCCCCGTGCTCCCCTCCCCCGACACTGACACCCCCACTCCCCGTGCTCCCCTCCCCCGACACTGACACCCCCACTCCCCGTGCTCCCCTCCCCCAACACTGACACCCCCACTCCCCGTGCTCCCCTCCCCCAACACTGACACTCCCTCCCTCCCGTGCTCCCCTCCCCCAACACTGACACCCCTCCCTCCCCGTGCTCCCCTCCCCCAACACTGACACCCAACTCCCGTGCTCCCCTCCCCCAACACTGACACCCCACACTCCCCGTGCTCCCCTCCCCCAACACTGACACTCCCTCCCTCCCCGTGCTCCCCTCCCCCGACACTGACACCCCACTCCCGTGCTCCCCTCCCCCAACACTGACACTCCCTCCCTCCCCGTGCTCCCCTCCCCCAACACTGACACTCCCTCCCCCTCCCCGTGCTCCCCTCCCCGACACTGACACCCCCACTCCCCGTGCTCCCCTCCCCCAACACTGACACTCCCTCCCTCCCCGTGCTCCCCTCCCCCAACACTGACACCCCCTCCTCCCCGTGCTCCCCTCCCCCAACACTGACACCCCAACTCCCGTGCTCCCCTCCCCAACACTGACACCCCCACTCCCCGTGCTCCCCTCCCCCGACACTGACACCCCAACTCCCCGTGCTCCCCTCCCCGACACTGACACTCCCTCCCTCCCCGTGCTCCCCTCCCCCGACACTGACACCCCCACTCCCGTGCTCCCCTCCCCCGACACTGACACCCCCACTCCCCGTGCTCCCCTCCCCGACACTGACACTCCTCCCTCCCCCGTGCTCCCCTCCCCCGACACTGACACTCCCTCCCTCCCCCGTGCTCCCCTCCCCCAACACTGACACCCCCACTCCCCGTGCTCCCCTCCCCCAACACTGACACCCCAACTCCCGTGCTCCCCTCCCCCAACACTGACACCCCCTCCCTCCCCGTGCTCCCCTCCCCCAACACTGACACCCCCTCCCTCCCCGTGCTCCCCTCCCCAACACTGACACCCTCCCTCCCGTGCTCCCCTCCCCCGACACTGACACCCCCCACTCCCCGTGCTCCCTCCCCCAACACTGACACTCCTCCCTCCCCGTGCTCCCCTCCCCCAACACTGACACCCTCCCTCCCGTGCTCCCTCCCCAACACTGACACTCCCTCCCTCCCCGTGCTCCCCTCCCCAACACTGACACCCCCACTCCCCGTGCTCCCCTCCCCCAACACTGACACCCCCACTCCCCGTGCTCCCCTCCCCCAACACTGACACTCCCTCCCTCCCCCGTGCTCCCCCTCCCCCGACACTGACACTCCCTCCCTCCCCGTGCTCCCCTCCCCCAACACTGACACTCCCTCCCTCCCCGTGCTCCCCTCCCCCAACACTGACACTCCCTCCCTCCCCGTGCTCCCCTCCCCGACACTGACACCCTCCCTCCCCGTGCTCCCCTCCCCCAACACTGACACTCCCTCCCTCCCCGTGCTCCCCTCCCCAACACTGACACTCCCTCCCTCCCCGTGCTCCCCTCCCCCGACACTGACACCCCAACTCCCCGTGCTCCCCTCCCCAACACTGACACTCCCTCCCTCCCCGTGCTCCCCTCCCCCAACACTGACACCCCCACTCCCCGTGCTCCCCTCCCCGACACTGACACTCCCTCCCTCCCCGTGCTCCCCTCCCCCGACACTGACACCCCCACTCCCCGTGCTCCCCTCCCCCAACACTGACACCCTCCCTCCCCGTGCTCCCCTCCCCCAACACTGACACCCTCCCTCCCGTGCTCCCCTCCCCCGACACTGACACCCCAACTCCCCGTGCTCCCCTCCCCCAACACTGACACTCCCTCCCTCCCGTGCTCCCCTCCCCCGACACTGACACTCCCTCCCTCCCCGTGCTCCCCTCCCCCGACACTGACACCCCAACTCCCCGTGCTCCCCTCCCCAACACTGACACTCCCTCCCTCCCCGTGCTCCCCTCCCCCAACACTGACACCTCCCTCCCCGTGCTCCCCTCCCCGACACTGACACCCCACTCACCGTGCTCCCCTCCCCAACACTGACACCCCCACTCCCCGTGCTCCCCTCCCCCGACACTGACACCCTCCCTCCCCTCCCCCAACACTGACACCCCCACTCCCATGCTCCCCTCCCCCGACACTGACACCCTCCCTCCCCGTGCTCCCCTCCCCCGACACTGACACCCTCCCTCCCCGTGCTCCCCTCCCCCAACACTGACACCCTCCCTCCCCGTGCTCCCCTCCCCGACACTGACACTCCTCCCTCCCCGTGCTCCCCTCCCCCAACACTGACACCCCCACTCCCGTGCTCCCCTCCCCGACACTGACACTCCCTCCCTCCCCGTGCTCCCCTCCCCCAACACTGACACCCCCCACTCCCCGTGCTCCCCTCCCCCGACACTGACACTCCCTCCCTCCCCGTGCTCCCCTCCCCCGACACTGACACCCTCCACTCCCCGTGCTCCCCTCCCCCGACACTGACACCCCCACTCCCCGTGCTCCCCTCCCCCAACACTGACACCCCCCCTCCCCGTGCTCCCCTCCCCCGACACTGACACCCTCCCTCCCGTGCTCCCTCCCCCGACACTGACACCCCCACTCCCCGTGCTCCCCTCCCCCGACACTGACACCCCACTCCCCGTGCTCCCCTCCCCCGACACTGACACCCCCACTCCCCGTGCTCCCCTCCCCCGACACTGACACCCCCACTCCCCGTGCTCCCCTCCCCCGACACTGACACCCTCCCTCCCCGTGCTCCCCTCCCCCGACACTGACACCCCACTCCCCGTGCTCCCCTCCCCCGACACTGACACTCCCTCCCTCCCCGTGCTCCCCTCCCCCGACACTGACACCCCCACTCCCCGTGCTCCCCTCCCCCCGACACTGACACCCCCTCCCTCCCCGTGCTCCCTCCCCCAACACTGACACTCCCTCCCTCCCCGTGCTCCCCTCCCCCGACACTGACACTCCCTCCTCCCCGTGCTCCCCTCCCCCAACACTGACACCCCCTCCCTCCCCGTGCTCCCCTCCCCCACACTGACACCCCCACTCCCCGTGCTCCCTCCCCGACACTGACACCCCCACTCCCCGTGCTCCCTCCCCCGACACTGACACCCCCACTCCCCGTGCTCCCCTCCCCCGACACTGACACCCCAACTCCCCGTGCTCCCCTCCCCCGACACTGACACTCCCTCCCCGTGCTCCCCTCCCCCAACACTGACACCCCCCACTCCCCCGTGCTCCCCTCCCCCGACACTGACACTCCCTCCCTCCCCGTGCTCCCCTCCCCCAACACTGACACCCCCACTCCCCCGTGCTCCCCTCCCCCGACACTGACACCCCACTCCCGTGCTCCCCTCCCCCGACACTGACACTCCCTCCCTCCCCGTGCTCCCCTCCCCCAACACTGACACCCTCCCTCCCCGTGCTCCCCTCCCCCGACACTGACACTCCCTCCCTCCCCGTGCTCCCCTCCCCCAACACTGACACCCTCCCTCCCCGTGCTCCCCTCCCCAACACTGACACCCTCCCTCCCCGTGCTCCCCTCCCCCGACACTGACACTCCCTCCCCGTGCTCCCTCCCCCGACACTGACACCCCCACTCCCCGTGCTCCCCTCCCCCAACACTGACACTCCCTCCCTCCCCGTGCTCCCCTCCCCCGACACTGACACCCCCACTCCCCGTGCTCCCCTCCCCCGACACTGACACCCCCCACTCCCCGTGCTCCCCTCCCCCAACACTGACACTCCCTCCCTCCCCGTGCTCCCTCCCCCGACACTGACACCCCCACTCCCCGTGCTCCCCTCCCCGACACTGACACCCCCACTCCCCCGTGCTCCCCTCCCCCGACACTGACACTCCCTCCCTCCCCGTGCTCCCCTCCCCCGACACTGACACCCCCACTCCCCGTGCTCCCCTCCCCCGACACTGACACCCCCACTCCCCCGTGCTCCCCTCCCCCGACACTGACACTCCCTCCCTCCCCGTGCTCCCCTCCCCCGACACTGACACCCCACTCCCCGTGCTCCCCTCCCCCGACACTGACACCCTCCCTCCCCGTGCTCCCCTCCCCCGACACTGACACCCCCACTCCCCGTGCTCCCCTCCCCCGACACTGACACCCCCACTCCCCGTGCTCCCCTCCCCCAACACTGACACCCCCACTCCCCGTGCTCCCCTCCCCCAACACTGACACCCCCACTCCCCGTGCTCCCCTCCCCCAACACTGACACCCCCACTCCCCGTGCTCCCCTCCCCCGACACTGACACTCCCTCCCTCCCGTGCTCCCCTCCCCCCAACACTGACACCCCCACTCCCCGTGCTCCCCTCCCCCAACACTGACACTCCCTCCCTCCCCGTGCTCCCCTCCCCAACACTGACACCCCCACTCCCCGTGCTCCCCTCCCCCGACACTGACACCCCCACTCCCCGTGCTCCCCTCCCCTGACACTGACACCCCCACTCCCGTGCTCCCTCCCCCAACACTGACACCCCCACTCCCGTGCTCCCCTCCCCCGACACTGACACCCCCACTCCCCCGTGCTCCCCTCCCCCAACACTGACACTCCCTCCCTCCCCGTGCTCCCCTCCCCCAACACTGACACCCCCACGTCCCCGTGCTCCCCTCCCCAACACTGACACTCCCTCCCTCCCCGTGCTCCCCTCCCCCAACACTGACACTCCCTCCCTCCCCGTGCTCCCCTCCCCCAACACTGACACTCCCTCCTCCCCGTGCTCCCCTCCCCAACACTGACACTCCTCCCTCCCCGTGCTCCCCTCCCCAACACTGACACTCCCCTCCCCGTGCTCCCCTCCCCCAACACTGACACCCCCACTCCCCGTGCTCCCCTCCCCCGACACTGACACCCCCACTCCCCCGTGCTCCCCTCCCCGACACTGACACTCCCTCCCTCCCCGTGCTCCCCTCCCCCAACACTGACACCCCCACTCCCCGTGCTCCCCTCCCCCAACACTGACACCCCCACTCCCCCGTGCTCCCCTCCCCCAACACTGACACCCTCCCTCCCGTGCTCCCCTCCCCGACACTGACACTCCCACTCCCCGTGCTCCCCTCCCCAACACTGACACCCTCCCTCCCCGTGCTCCCTCCCCCGACACTGACACCCCCCCTCCCCGTGCTCCCCTCCCCCAACACTGACACCCCCACTCCCCGTGCTCCCCTCCCCCGACACTGACACTCCCACTCCCCGTGCTCCCCTCCCCCAACACTGACACTCCCTCCCTCCCCGTGCTCCCCTCCCCCGACACTGACACTCCCTCCCTCCCCGTGCTCCCCTCCCCCAACACTGACACTCCCTCCCTCCCGTGCTCCCCTCCCCCGACACTGACACTCCCTCCCTCCCCGTGCTCCCCTCCCCCGACACTGACACCCCCACTCCCCGTGCTCCCCTCCCCCGACACTGACACCCTCCCTCCCCGTGCTCCCCTCCCCCAACACTGACACCCTCCCTCCCCCGTGCTCCCCTCCCCCAACACTGACACCCTCCCTCCCCGTGCTCCCCTCCCCCGACACTGACACCCCCACTCCCCGTGCTCCCCTCCCCCGACACTGACACCCCCACTCCCCGTGCTCCCCTCCCCCGACACTGACACTCCCTCCCTCCCCGTGCTCCCCTCCCCCGACACTGACACCCTCCCTCCCCGTGCTCCCCTCCCCCGACACTGACACCCTCCCTCCCCGTGCTCCCCTCCCCCAACACTGACACCCTCCCTCCCCGTGCTCCCCTCCCCCGACACTGACACTCCCTCCCTCCCCGTGCTCCCCTCCCCCGACACTGACACCCTCCCTCCCCGTGCTCCCCTCCCCCGACACTGACACTCCCTCCCTCCCCGTGCTCCCCTCCCCCAACACTGACACTCCCTCCCTCCCCGTGCTCCCCTCCCCCAACACTGACACTCCCTCCCTCCCCGTGCTCCCCTCCCCCGACACTGACACTCCCTCCCTCCCCGTGCTCCCCTCCCCCAACACTGACACCCCCACTCCCCGTGCTCCCCTCCCCCAACACTGACACCCCCACTCCCCGTGCTCCCCTCCCCCAACACTGACACTCCCTCCCTCCCCGTGCTCCCCTCCCCCAACACTGACACCCCCACTCCCCGTGCTCCCCTCCCCCGACACTGACACCCCCACTCCCCGTGCTCCCCTCCCCTGACACTGACACCCCCACTCCCCGTGCTCCCCTCCCCCAACACTGACACTCCCTCCCTCCCCGTGCTCCCCTCCCCCGACACTGACACTCCCTCCCTCCCCATGCTCCCCTCCCCCGACACTGACACCCCCACTCCCCGTGCTCCCCTCCCCCAACACTGACACTCCCTCCCTCCCCGTGCTCCCCTCCCCCAACACTGACACTCCCTCCCTCCCCGTGCTCCCCTCCCCCGACACTGACACTCCCTCCCTCCCCGTGCTCCCCTCCCCCGACACTGACACTCCCTCCCTCCCCGTGCTCCCCTCCCCCAACACTGACACCCCCACTCCCCGTGCTCCCCTCCCCCAACACTGACACTCCCTCCCTCCCCGTGCTCCCCTCCCCCGACACTGACACTCCCTCCCTCCCCGTGCTCCCCTCCCCCAACACTGACACTCCCTCCCTCCCCGTGCTCCCCTCCCCCGACACTGACACTCCCTCCCTCCCCGTGCTCCCCTCCCCCAACACTGACACTCCCTCCCTCCCCGTGCTCCCCTCCCCCGACACTGACACCCCCACTCCCCGTGCTCCCCTCCCCCGACACTGACACCCCCACTCCCCGTGCTCCCCTCCCCCAACACTGACACCCCCACTCCCCGTGCTCCCCTCCCCCGACACTGACACTCCCTCCCTCCCCGTGCACCCCTCCCCCAACACTGACACCCCCACTCCCCATGCTCCCCTCCCCCGACACTGACACTCCCTCCCTCCCCGTGCTCCCCTCCCCCAACACTGACACCCCCACTCCCCGTGCTCCCCTCCCCCGACACTGACACCCCCACTCCCCCGTGCTCCCCTCCCCCAACACTGACACTCCCTCCCTCCCCGTGCTCCCCTCCCCCAACACTGACACCCCAACTCCCCGTGCTCCCCTCCCCCAACACTGACACCCCCAACTCCCCGTGCTCCCCTCCCCCGACACTGACACCCCCACTCCCCGTGCTCCCCTCCCCCGACACTGACACCCCCACTCCCCGTGCTCCCCTCCCCCAACACTGACACCCCAACTCCCCGTGCTCCCCTCCCCCGACACTGACCCTCCCTCCCTCCCCGTGCTCCCCTCCCCCAACACTGACACCCCCACTCCCCGTGCTCCCCTCCCCCAACACTGACACTCCCTCCCCGTGCTCCCCTCCCCCGACACTGACACTCCCTCCCTCCCCGTGCTCCCCTCCCCCAACACTGACACTCCCTCCCTCCCCGTGCTCCCCTCCCCCAACACTGACACCCTCCCTCCCCGTGCTCCCCTCCCCCAACACTGACACCCCCTCCCTCCCCGTGCTCCCCTCCCCCAACACTGACACCCTCCCTCCCCGTGCTCCCCTCCCCCAACACCCTCCCTCCCCGTGCTCCCCTCCCCCGACACCCCCACTCCCCGTGCTCCCCTCCCCCAACACTGACACCCCCTCCCTCCCCGTGCTCCCCTCCCCCAACACTGACACTCCCTCCCTCCCCGTGCTCCCCTCCCCCAACACTGACACTCCCTCCCTCCCCGTGCTCCCCTCCCCCAACACTGACACCCTCCCTCCCCGTGCTCCCCTCCCCCGACACTGACACCCCCACTCCCCGTGCTCCCCTCCCCCGACACTGACACTCCCTCCCTCCCCGTGCTCCCCTCCCCCGACACTGACACCCCCACTCCCCGTGCTCCCCTCCCCCAACACTGACACCCTCCCTCCCCGTGCTCCCCTCCCCCAACACTGACACCCTCCCTCCCCGTGCTCCCCTCCCCCAACACTGACACCCCCACTCCCCGTGCTCCCCTCCCCCAACACTGACACTCCCTCCCTCCCCGTGCTCCCCTCCCCCGACACTGACACCCCCACTCCCCGTGCTCCCCTCCCCCAACACTGACACTCCCTCCCTCCCCGTGCTCCCCTCCCCCAACACTGACACTCCCTCCCTCCCCGTGCTCCCCTCCCCCAACACTGACACCCTCCCTCCCCGTGCTCCCCTCCCCCGACACTGACACCCTCCCTCCCCGTGCTCCCCTCCCCCGACACTGACACCCTCCCTCCCCGTGCTCCCCTCCCCCGACACTGACACTCCCTCCCTCCCCGTGCTCCCCTCCCCCAACACTGACACCCCCACTCCCCGTGCTCCCCTCCCCCGACACTGACACCCTCCCTCCCCGTGCTCCCCTCCCCCAACACTGACACTCCCTCCCTCCCCGTGCTCCCCTCCCCCAACACTGACACTCCCTCCCTCCCCGTGCTCCCCTCCCCCAACACTGACACCCTCCCTCCCCGTGCTCCCCTCCCCCAACACTGACACCCCCACTCCCCGTGCTCCCCTCCCCCGACACTGACACCCTCCCTCCCCCGTGCTCCCCTCCCCCGACACTGACACCCCCACTCCCCGTGCTCCCCTCCCCTGACACTGACACCCTCCCTCCCCGTGCTCCCCTCCCCCAACACTGACACCCCCACTCCCCGTGCTCCCCTCCCCCAACACTGACACTCCCTCCCTCCCCGTGCTCCCCTCCCCCAACACTGACACTCCCTCCCTCCCCGTGCTCCCCTCCCCCAACACTGACACCCCAACTCCCCGTGCTCCCCTCCCCCAACACTGACACCCCCACTCCCCGTGCTCCCCTCCCCCAACACTGACACTCCCTCCCTCCCCGTGCTCCCCTCCCCCAACACTGACACCCCCACTCCCCGTGCTCCCCTCCCCCAACACTGACACCCCCACTCCCCGTGCTCCCCTCCCCCAACACTGACACTCCCTCCCTCCCCGTGCTCCCCTCCCCCGACACTGACACCCCCACTCCCCGTGCTCCCCTCCCCCAACACTGACACCCCCACTCCCCGTGCTCCCCTCCCCCGACACTGACACTCCCTCCCCGTGCTCCCCTCCCCCAACAATGACACCCTCCCTCCCTCCCCGTGCTCCCCTCCCCCAACACTGACACTCCCTCCCCGTGCTCCCCTCCCCCAACACTGACACCCCAACTCCCCGTGCTCCCCTCCCCCAACACTGACACTCCCTCCCTCCCCGTGCTCCCCTCCCCCAACACTGACACTCCCTCCCCGTGCTCCCCTCCCCCAACAATGACACCCTCCCTCCCCGTGCTCCCCTCCCCCGACACTGACACCCTCCCTCCCCCGTGCTCCCCTCCCCCGACACTGACACCCCCACTCCCCGTGCTCCCCTCCCCTGACACTGACACCCTCCCTCCCCGTGCTCCCCTCCCCCAACACTGACACTCCCTCCCTCCCCGTGCTCCCCTCCCCCGACACTGACACTCCCTCCCTCCCCGTGCTCCCCTCCCCCGACACTGACACCCCCACTCCCCGTGCTCCCCTCCCCCAACACTGACACTCCCTCCCTCCCCGTGCTCCCCTCCCCCAACACTGACACTCCCTCCCTCCCCGTGCTCCCCTCCCCCAACACTGACACTCCCTCCCCGTGCTCCCCTCCCCCAACACTGACACCCTCCCTCCCCGTGCTCCCCTCCCCCAACAATGACACCCCCACTCCCCGTGCTCCCCTCCCCCAACAATGACACCCCCACTCCCCCGTGCTCCCCTCCCACGACACTGACACCCCCACTCCCCGTGCTCCCCTCCCCCAACACTGACACTCCCTCCCTCCCCGTGCTCCCCTCCCCCAACACTGACACTCCCTCCCTCCCCGTGCTCCCCTCCCCCAACACTGACACTCCCTCCCTCCCCGTGCTCCCCTCCCCCAACACTGACACCCCCACTCCCCGTGCTCCCCTCCCCCAACACTGACACTCCCTCCCTCCCCGTGCTCCCCTCCCCCGACACTGACACCCCCAACTCCCCGTGCTCCCCTCCCCCGACACTGACACTCCCTCCCTCCCCGTGCTCCCCTCCCCCAACACTGACACTCCCTCCCTCCCCGTGCTCCCCTCCCCCGACACTGACACCCCCAACTCCCCGTGCTCCCCTCCCCCAACACTGACACTCCCTCCCCGTGCTCCCCTCCCCTGACACTGACACCCTCCCTCCCCGTGCTCCCCTCCCCCAACACTGACACTCCCTCCCCGTGCTCCCCTCCCCTGACACTGACACCCTCCCTCCCCATGCTCCCCTCCCCCGACACTGACACCCCCACTCCCCGTGCTCCCCTCCCCCAACACTGACACCCCCACTCCCCGTGCTCCCCTCCCCCAACACTGACACTCCCTCCCCGTGCTCCCCTCCCCTGACACTGACACTCCCTCCCTCCCCGTGCTCCCCTCCCCCAACACTGACACCCCCTCCCTCCCCGTGCTCCCCTCCCCCAACACTGACACCCTCCCTCCCCGTGCTCCCCTCCCCCAACACTGACACCCTCCCTCCCCATGCTCCCCTCCCCCGACACTGACACCCCCACTCCCCGTGCTCCCCTCCCCCAACACTGACACCCCCTCCCTCCCCGTGCTCCCCTCCCCCAACACTGACACCCTCCCTCCCCGTGCTCCCCTCCCCCAACACTGACACCCCCTCCCTCCCCGTGCTCCCCTCCCCCGACACTGACACCCCCACTCCCCGTGCTCCCCTCCCCCAACACTGACACCCCCTCCCTCCCCGTGCTCCCCTCCCCCGACACTGACACCCCCTCCCTCCCCGTGCTCCCCTCCCCCGACACTGACACCCCCACTCCCCGTGCTCCCCTCCCCCGACACTGACACCCCCACTCCCCGTGCTCCCCTCCCCCGACACTGACACCCCCTCCCCGTGCTCCCCTCCCCCAACACTGACACCCCCACTCCCCGTGCTCCCCTCCCCCAACACTGACAACCCCACTCCCCGTGCTCCCCTCCCCCAACACTGACACTCCCTCCCTCCCCGTGCTCCCCTCCCCCGACACTGACACCCCCACTCCCCGTGCTCCCCTCCCCCAACACTGACACCCCCTCCCTCCCCGTGCTCCCCTCCCCCAACACTGACACCCCAACTCCCCGTGCTCCCCTCCCCCAACACTGACACCCCCTCCCTCCCCGTGCTCCCCTCCCCCAACACTGACACCCCAACTCCCCGTGCTCCCCTCCCCCAACACTGACACCCCCACTCCCCGTGCTCCCCTCCCCCAACACTGACACTCCCTCCCTCCCCGTGCTCCCCTCCCCCAACACTGACACTCCCTCCCTCCCCGTGCTCCCCTCCCCCAACACTGACACCCCAACTCCCCGTGCTCCCCTCCCCCAACACTGACACCCCCTCCCTCCCCGTGCTCCCCTCCCCCAACACTGACACCCCAACTCCCCGTGCTCCCCTCCCCCAACACTGACACCCCCACTCCCCGTGCTCCCCTCCCCCAACACTGACACCCTCCCTCCCCGTGCTCCCCTCCCCCGACACTGACACCCTCCCTCCCCGTGCTCCCCTCCCCCGACACTGACACCCCCTCCCTCCCCGTGCTCCCCTCCCCCGACACTGACACCCCCACTCCCCGTGCTCCCCTCCCCCGACACTGACACCCCCACTCCCCGTGCTCCCCTCCCCCGACACTGACACCCCCACTCCCCGTGCTCCCCTCCCCCAACACTGACACCCTCCCTCCCCGTGCTCCCCTCCCCCAACACTGACACCCTCCCTCCCCGTGCTCCCCTCCCCCGACACTGACACCCCCACTCCCCGTGCTCCCCTCCCCCGACACTGACACCCCCACTCCCCGTGCTCCCCTCCCCCGACACTGACACTCCCTCCCTCCCCGTGCTCCCCTCCCCCAACACTGACACCCCCACTCCCCCCCAACGCTCCCCTTCCCTCCACGACCTCCTCCCCATGACCACGTCCCCCCCACCCCAACACTCCCCTCCCCCACACTCCCCTCCCCTCGCCACCCACACAATCTCCTCCTTTACTTTCGCGCCCAGATTCAGTGAAACATCACTGCGCCATCTCAGACCGATATCTTCTCCACTGCCATTGGCCAACTCCGAGGGGGGCGTGTCCTCAGCAGGACCTCCCCCTGTCTCTGTGGAGTAACCATAGCCTCCTCCTGCAGCGCCACCCAATGTCAGGGAGGAGTAACAATAGCCTCCTCCTGCAGCGCCACCCAATGTCAGGGAGGAGTAACCATAGCCTCCTACTGTAGCGCCACCCAATGTCAGGGAGGAGTAACAATAGCCTCCTCCTGCAGCGCCACCCAATGTCAGGGAGGAGTAACCATAGCCTCCTACTGCAGCGCCACCCAATGTCAGGGAGGAGTAACCATAGCCTCCTCCTGCAGCGCCACCCAATGGTCAGGGAGGAGTAACCATAGCCTCCTCCTGCAGCGCCGCCCAATGTTTGGTAAAAGTACTCGTTACCTCCAACTGCAGCGCCACTCAATGTCTGGGAGGAGTAACCGTTTCCTCCACCTGCAGCGCCACTCAATGTCTGGGAGGAGTACCCGTTTCCTCCACCTGCAGCGCCACTCAATGTCTGGGAGGAGTACCCGTTTCCTCCACCTGCAGCGCCACTCAATGTCTGGGAGGAGTACCCTTTCCTCCTCCAATATCTGATGTGGAGGGGCCAGCGTTGGACTAGGGTGGACAAAGTTAAAAATCACACGACACTACGTTATACTCCAACAGGTTCATTTCGAAATACTAGGTTTCAGAGCGCTGCTCCTTCATCAGGTCCGAAAGAGCAGCGCTGTAAAAGCTGGAAATTCGAAATAAACCTGTTGGACTACAACGCAGTGTCGTGTGATTTTTAACTTTGTCCACCCAATGTCTGGGAAGAGTAACAGTGACCTCCTGCTGCAGCGCCGCCAGCTGTATGGGAGGTGTATTAGTGACCTCCTTCTGCAATTGTTTCACAACTGTGCACTCCACAACCACCTGATGAAGGGGCGGCGCTCCGAAAGCTAAGTGTTTCCCATTAAACCTGTTGCACTATAACCTGGTGTTGTGTGATTTTTAACTTTGTACACCCCAGTCCAACACCGGCTGGTCCAAATCACTCCTCCGGCACCGTTACCCCATTGTCTGGGAGCGTCTGTGACCTCCTCCTGCAGCGCCACCAAATGTCTCGGAGGAGTAGCAGTGACCTCCTCCTGCAGCGCCACCAAATGTCTCGGAGGAGTAGCAGTGACCTCCTCCTGCAGCGCCACCAAATGTCTCGGAGGAGTGGCAGTGACTTCATCCTGCAGTGCCACCATGTGTCTGGGAGGAGTAATAGTAACCTCGGCCTGCAGCCACCCCACCGCCCCCCAAAATATGGAATTGAGAAGAGATATGGATTTGATTAACCATGACCACACTGAATGGCAAGCAGGCTCAGTGGGCTGAATGGCCTACTCCAGTTCTTTGGTGTGCATTAGCGGCACTGTTATGATTAGATTAGATTCCCTACAGTGTGGAAACAGGCCCTTCAACCCAATACGCGAACTCAAAGCTCCTTGGATGCTGCCTGAACTGCTGTGCTCTTCCAGCGCCACTAATCCACAATCTGGTTTCCAGCATCTGCAGTCATTGTTTTTACCTTCAACCCAACCAGTCCACACCGACCCTCCAAAGAGCAACCCACCCAGACCCATTCCCCTCTGACTAATGCACCTAGCACGATGGACAATTCACCTCACCTGCACATCTTTGGACTGTGGGAGGAAACCCACAGACACACACACACACACACACACACACAGACACAGGGAGAATCTGCAAACTCCACACAGACAGTCACCCGAGGCTGGAATCGAACCTGGGACCCTGGTGTTGTGAGGCAGCAGTGCTAACCACTGAGCCACCGTGCTACCCTATGATGCAGAAAGCCATTCAAGGAAGGGGGAGGGGGAGTAAAAAGCCAAGTAGTTGTTATTGGGGATTCTATAATTAGGGGGATAGAGAGTATCCTTTGTGAGCCAGATCGGGAGTCCCGCAGGGTGTGTTGCCTGCCCAGTGCCAGGGTGCAGGACATCTCCGATCGGCTTGAAAGGATATTGGAGTGGGAGGGGGAGGATCCAGTTGTTGTGGCCCACGTTGGCACTAACAACATAGGTAAGGCTAGGAAGGAGGACCTATTTGGGGAGTATCAAGCATTAGGAAGGAAATTGAAGAACAGGTCCTTGAGGGTCATAATCTCTGTATTACTGCCCAAGCCACATGCTAATTGGCGAAGGGATAAGAAAATTAGGGAAGTAAATACGTGGCTATGAGATTGGTGTGGGAAAGAGGGATTCCATTTCTTGGGACTTTGGCATCAGTTTTGGAACTGGGGAGATCTGTACCGATGGGAACCGATCTGGAACCAGTGTTCTGGCGCAAAGGATAAATAGGAATGGGAAAGGAACAGGGAGTATGGAGTGCAATGGAAAGATAAGCAGCAGATTGGCACATTGCGGGGTTTAAGTTCAAGGCAGACAAGGAATGAATCAAAAAGGAAGGATAACTTAGGACATCCTACAAAGAGGTGATGGAAATCATGAGGATAAGAAAATTAGCATGAAGGTGCTTTTCCTGAATGCTCGAAGCATTCACAACAAAGTAGATGAATTAACAGCATATATCATCCCGCACGATTATGATGTGGTAGGCATCACAGAGAGGTGGTTGCAGGAGGTTCAGGACTGGCAGTTAAACCGAAGGATTTACAACTTAATGAAAAGACAGGGAGGTGGGCTGAGGGGGAAGGGTTGCCTTGTTAGTTAACAATGAAATTGAACCTATAGCACTGAATGATAGAGTCAGATGATGTGGAGTCTGTGTGGGTGGAGTTGAGGAACCACAAGGGCAAACAAACCCATAATGGGAGTTATGTACAGAACTCCCAGCAGTGGTCAGGACCAGGGGTGCAAAATGTACCAGGAAATAGATAGGGCTTATCAGTAAGGCAAGGTCACAGTGATCATGGGGGACTTCAATATGCAAATGGTCTGGATGACTAATGTTACCGGTGGATCCAAAGAAAGGGAATTCATGGAATGCTTTTTGGAACAGTTTGTGATGGAGCCCACAAGGGAGCAGGCTATTCTGGACTTAGTGCTACGTAATGACCAAGACTTTATAAAAGATCTTAAAGTAAGGGAACACTTAGGAGGCAGTGATCATAATACAGTAGAGTTTAGTCTGCAGTTTGAAAGAGAGAAGGCAAAATCGGATGTAATGGGGTTACAGTTAAATAAAGGTAATTGCAGGGAGAGGAACTAACGAAAATCGACTGGAAGCAGAGCCTAGCGGGGAAGACAGTAGAGCAACAATGGCAGGAATTTCTGGGTGTAATTGAGGACACAATACAGAGAAAAATCCCAAAGTAAAGGAAGATTATCCGGCGGGAGGTGAGGGGGCATTAGACAACCATGGCTGACAAAGGACCTCAGGAAATGTTTCCCAGAAAAAGAGAGGATCTATAAAGTGGCCAAGAGCATTGGGAAATCAGAAGATTGGGAAGACTACCAGAAAAAACAGAGGATAACAAAGAGAGAAATAAGGAAGGAGAGGATCAAATATGAAGGTAAGCTGGATATAGGTTTGCTCACTGAGCTGGAAGGTTCATGTTCAGACATCTTGTCACTATACTAGGTAACATCTTCAGTGAGCCTCTGGATGAAGCACTGTTGATGATTCCTGTTTCTATTTATAGAAAGATGTTACCTAGTATGGTGACGAAATGTCTGAACGTGAACCTTCCAGCTCAGCGAGCAAACCTACAACCTCAACCTGAGCTACAAATCTCAAAACATGAAGGTAAGCTAGCCAGTAACATTAGAAATGACAGTAAAAGTTTCTTTCAACACATAAGAAACAAATAAGAGGCAAAAGTAGAGATTGAGCTGCTCCAAATTGATGCAGGAAGGCTAGTGATGGGAGATAAGGAAATAGCTGAAGAACTTAATAAATACTTTGTGTCAGTCTTCACAGTGGAAGACAGGAGTAATATCCCAATAATTAAGGAGAGTCAATGGGCAGAGTTGAGTATGGTAACCATTACAAAGGAGAAAGTGCTAGAAAAGCTAAAAGGTCTAAAAATTGATAAATCTCCTGGCCCGGATGGGTTACATCCTGGAGTTCTGAGGGAGGTGGCTGAAAAAATAGCGGAGGCATTGGTTGTAATCTTTCAAAAATCACTGGAGTCAGGGAAAGTCCCAAATGATTGGAAAATTGCTGTTGTAAACCCCTTGTTCAAGAAAGGATCAAGTCAAAAGATGGAAATTATAGGCAGATTAGCCTAACCTCGGTTGTAGGTCAAATTTGGATGAGATTTCTAAATTCTTGGAAGTGCAGGGTTGGATTAAACCAACTCAGCTTGGATTTACTAAGTGGAGGTTGTGCCTGACAAACCTGTTAGAATTCTTTGAATAGGTTCAAAGTTTGGGAGAAGATTTGTAGCTCGGGTGCTCGTTGTTGTGGTTCTGTTTGCCGAGCTGGGAATTTGTCTTGCAAACGTTTCGTCCCCTGTCTAGGTGACATCCTCAGTGCTTGGGAGCCTCCTGTGAAGCGCTTCTATGCTGTTTCCTCCGGCATTTGTAGTGATTTGTCTCTGCCGCTTCCAGTTGTCAGTTCCAGCTGTCCACTGCAGTGGCCGGTATATTGGGTCCAGGTCGATGTGTTTGTTGATAGAATCTGTGGATGAGTGCCATGTCTCTAGGAATTCCCTGGCTGTTCTCTGTTTGGTTATGTATAAAGCTCTAGTTAGGCCCCATTTAGAATACTGTGTCCAGTTTTGGGCCCCACACCTCAGGAGGGACATACTGGCACTGGAGCGTGTCCAGAGAAGATTCACACGGATGATCCCTGGAATGGTAGGCCGAACATACTAGGAATGGCTAAGGATCCTGGGATTGTATTCATGAGAATTTAGAAGTTTGAGGGGAGATCTAATACAAACTTACAAGATAATGCATGGCTTAGAAAGGGTGGACGCTGGGAAATTGTTTCCATCAGGCGGGGAGACTAGGTCCCGTGGGCACAGCCTTAGAATTGGATGGGGTCAATTTCAAACGGAAATGAGGAGACATTTCTTCAGTCAGAGAGTGGTGGGCTTGTGGGATTCATACCATGGAGCGCAGTGGAGGCTGGGACGGTAAATATCTTCAAGGAAGAGATTGATAAACTCTTAATCTCGCAAGGAATTAAGGGATATGGGGAGAGAGCGGGTAAGTGGTGCTGAAATGCCCATCAGCCATGATTAAATGGCGGAGTGGACTCGATGGGCCAAATGGCCTTACTTCCTCTCCTATGTCTAATGGTCTTATGTCCCCAGAACATTAACCTAGGATTAAAGGTTTCTCAGCCAGTGTCATTACCAACATCACCCCATTTGGATATCCAAATCTGCCATCCTTACCTGGTCTGGCCTACATGGGACTCCAGACCCACAGCTTTTTGCTCAATGTTTCAGAGAGCTGTTGTGAAAATCAAAAAGGAATTAAACAGAAACAAAAGTAGAGATTGCTGGAAAAGCTCAGCAGGTCTGGCAGCATCTGTGAAGAGAAATCAGTTAATATTTTCCCAAGTTCTGAGGAAGAGTCATTCAACCAGAAACATTAGACACTGATTTCTCTCCACAGATACTGCCAGACCTGCTAAGCTTTTCCAGCAATTTCTGTTTTTGTTTATGATTTACAGTACCTGCAGTTCTTTTGAGTTTTATTAAGGAATTAAACAGAATGTTTAAATTAACCTGCACAGATAAATCTTAAAGTGCAGGTTCATAGTTCAATGAAAGTTGAGTCGTAGGTGATAGGATAGTGAAGAAGGCGTTTGGTATGCTTCCCTTTATTAGTCAGAGTATTGAGTACAGGAGTTGGGAGGTCATGTTGTGGCTGTACAGGACATTGGTTAGGCCACTGTTGGAATATTGTGTGCAATTCTAGTCTCCTTCTTATCAGAAGCATGTTGTGAAGCTTGAAAGGGTTTAGAAAAGATTTACAAGGATGTTGCCAGGATTGGAGGGTTTGAGCTACAGGGAGAGGCTGAACAGGCTGGGGCTGTTTTCCCTGGAGCATCAGAGGCTGAGGGGTGACCTTTATAGAGATTTATACAATCATGAAGAGCATGGATAGGATAAATAGACAAGGTCTTTTCTCCAGGAGAGTCCAAAACTAAAGGCCATGGGTTTGAGGTGAGAGGGAAAAGATTTAAAAGGGACAACTTTTTCACACAGAGGGTGGTGCAAGTAGGAGTGAGCTGCCAGAGGAAGTGGTGGAGGTTGGTACAATTACAACTTTTAAGAGGCATCTGGATGGGTATATGAATAGGAAGGGTTTGGAGGGATATGGGCCAGCTGCTGGAAAATGGGATTATATTTATTTAGGATACTTGGTCAGCATGGAAGTGTTGGACCAAAGGGTCTGTTTCCATGGCCTACAATTAATGGTAGGGCCTTGGTCAGTGTTGTTGAACAGAGGGACCGAGGGAGGCAGGTATATAATTGTTTGAAGCTGTTTTTTGGCACGCTTGCCTTCATTGCTCAGTCCTTTGAGTGTAGGCTTTGGGATGTCATGTTGAGGCTGTACAGGATGTTGGTGAGGCCTCTTCTGGAACACCCATGTGCAGTTCTGGTCACCCTGCTCTAGGAAGGATATTATTAAACTGGAGAGGGTTCAACATAGATTTACCAGAATGTTGCAAGGATTGGAGGGTTTGAATTATAGGGAAAGGTTGAATAGGCTAAGACTTTTTTCACAGGAGTGTAGAAGGTTGGGGGTGACCTTATCGAGGTTTATAAAATTATGAGAGTTATAGATAGAGTTAATAGTAGGTGATCTTTTACCCCAGATGAGGGATTTCAAGATAGGGGCCATATTTTTAAGGGGAGAGACATTTAAAAAAGATATGAGGGGCACCATTTTTACACAGAGGGTGATTCGTGTGTGGAATGAATTTCCTGAGGAAGTGGTAGATGTAGATACAGTTACAACGTTTAAAAGACATTTGGATAAGAAGATGAACAGGAAAGGTTATGGGCCAGGAGCAACTGGTTGGGGTTATGTTCAGTATGGATTGGTTGGGCTGAAGGGACTGTTTCAGTGCTGAATGATTAGATTAGATTACTTACAGTGTGGAAACAGGCCCTTCGGCCCAACAAGTCCAGTCTGACCCACCGAAGCGCAACCCCGACCCATTCCCCTACATTTATCCCTTCACCGAACACTACGGACAATTTAGCATGGCCAATCCACCCTAACCTGCACATCTTTGGACTGTGGGAGGAAACCGGAGCACCCGGAGGAAACCCACGCAGACACGGGGAGAATGTGCAAACTCCACACAGACAGTTGCCCGAGGCGGGAATTGAACCCGGGTCTCTGACCTTGGTCCAAATGGGGAATGGGTCGGTGATGGAGCCATTTGTCATTACCACAACTTCCAGTCATCATGGAGCAGGCCAAGGTTGGGGACAAACTTCATGGTGTTGCCAAAGCTGAGAAGGAGACTCCATAACGTTTCCCGGGTGACAGTGTCAAAGGCCTTTGTAAGGTGGAAGGTGGCCATGTCCAGGGGGAGGGTCTGGTCTCGGCATTTCTCCTGCAGCTGTCATGGCTGTTCTGCACCTCCATGGCAGGAGGCCACCCTGCGATTCTGGGAGGAGTTCCTCAGCCACAGGGAGGAGATGGGATGGAAGACCTTGATGGTGACTTTTCCAAAGGTCGACAGCAGGGAAATTCCCATGTAGTTCCTACAGTCGGACATGTTCCCTTTCCTGAAAATGTTCATGACGGTGACATCTCGGAGCTCCCCTGGGATACTTCCCTCCTCCAGACAAGGGCATGGAGCTGCACTGGGAGCTCTGTGCCTCCGTACTTCAGTGCCTGAGTGGGGAGACCGTCTGCTCCAGCAGCCTTGTTGGTCTTGAGCTGGTGGACGGCCTTCTCTACTTGGTGTGGGGCTGGGGCATTGCTGAGCCCGTGCTGTGGAGCATACTGTGGGAATACGGTCAAGGACACTCGGATCGATGACAGAGTCCTGGTTGAGGGTGTCCCTGAAGTGCCCCTGCCCCAATGCTGTATGCTGGCTTCTTTATCTTTGGTAAGAGTCACTACACCCTTAGCCAGCAGTGGGGTAGGTCTTGTGGGATTTTAGTCCTGCGCTAACCCACGAGTCATAGAGTCAGAGATGTACAGCATGGAAACAGACCCCTTGGTCCAACCCATCCACACCGACCAGATATCCCAACCCAATCTAGTCCCACCTGCCAGCACCCAGCCCATATCCCTCCAAACCCTTCCTATTCATATACCCATCCAAATGCCTCTTAAATGTTGCAATTGTACCAGCCTCCACCACATCCTCTGGCAGCTCATTCCATACACGCACCACCCTCTGCATGAAAAAGTTGCCCCTCAGGTCTCTTTTATGTCTTCCCCTCTCACCCTAAACCTCTGCCCTCTAGTTCTGGACTCCCCAATCCCAGGGAAAAGACTTTGTCTATTTACTTGATCCACGCCCCTCATAATTTTGTAAACCTCTATAAGGTCACCCCTCAGCCTCCGACGCTCCAGGGAAAACAGCCCCAGCCTGTTCAGCCTCTCCCTGTAGTTCAGATCCTCCAACCCTGGCAATATCCTTGTAAATCTTTTCTGAACCCTTTCAAGTTTCACAACATCTTTCCGATAGGAAGGAGACCAGAATTGCATGCAATATTCCAACAGTGGCCTAACCAATGTCCTGTACAGCCGCAACATGACCTCCCAACTCCTGTACTCAATACTCTGACCAATAAAGGAAAGCATACCAAACACCTTCTTCACTATCCTATCTACCTGTGACTCCACTTTCAAGGAGTTATGAACCTGCACTCCATGGTCTCTTTGTTCAGCAACACTCCCGAGGACCTTACCATTAAGTGTATAAGTCCTGCTAAAATTTGCTTTCCCAAAATGCAGCACCTCGCATTTATCTCAATTAAACTCCATCTGCCACTTCTCAGCCCATTGGCCCAGATCCTGTTGTAATCTGAGGTAATCCTCTTCGCTGTCCACTACACCTCCAATTTTGGTGTCATCTGCAAACTTACTAACTGTACCTCTTATGCTCACATCCAAATTATTTATGTAAATGACAAAAAGTAGAGACTAAAATTGGGCCCTTGAAGACAGAAACAGGGGAAGAGATTACGGGGAACAAAGAAATGGCAGAAGAATTGAATTGGTACTTCAGATCTGTGTTCACTGGGGAAGACACAAGCAATCTCCCTGAGGTAACAGTGGCTGAAGGACCTGAACTTACGGGAATTTATATTTGCCAGGAATTGGTGTTGGAGAGACTGTTAGGTCTGAAGGTTGATAAGTCCCCGAGGCCTGATGGTCTACATCCCAGGGTACTGAAGGAGGTGGCTCGAGAAATCGTGGATGCGCTGGTGATTATTTTCCAGAGTTCGATAGATTCGGGATCAGTTCCTGCGGATTGGAGGGTGACCAATGTTGTACCACTTTTTAAGAAAGGAGCAAGAGAGAAAGCAGGAAATTATAGACCAGTTAGTCTGACCTCAGTGGTGGGAAAGATGCTGGAGTCTATTATAAAGGATGAAATTACGACACATCTGGATAGTAGTACCAGCATAGGTCAGAGTCAGCATGGATTTATGAAGGGGAAATCATGCTTAACTAATCTTCTGGAATTTTTTGAGGATGTAACTCTGAAGATGGACGAGGGAGATCCAGTAGATGTAGTGTACCTGGACTTTCAGAAAGCTTTTGATAAAGTCCCACATCGGAGGTTAGTGAGCAAAATTAGGGTGCATGGTATTGGGGGCAAAGTACTGACTTGGATTGAAAGTTGGTTGGCTGACAGGAGACAAAGAGGAGTGATAAACGGCTCCATTTCGGAATGGCAGGCAGTGACCAGTGGGGTACCGCAGGGATCAGTGCTGGGACCGCACCTTTTTACAATATATATTCATGATATAGAAGATGGTATTAGTAATAACATTAGCAAATTTGCTGATGATAGGAAGCTGGGTGGCAGGGTGAAACGTTAGGAGATTACAGGGTGACCTGGACAAGTTAGGTGAGTGGTCAGATGCATGGCACATGCAGTTTAATGTGGATAAGTGTATGGTTATCCACTTTGGTGGCAAGAACAGGAAGGCAGATTAACTACCTAAATAGAATCAATTTAGGTAAAGGGGCAGTACAGAGAGATCTGGGTGTTCTTGTACACCAGTCAATGAAGGTAAGCATGCAGGTACAGCAGGTAGTGAAGAAGGCTAATAGCATACTGGCCTTCATAACAAGAGGGATTGAGTATAGAAGCAAAGAGGTTCTTCTGCAGCTGTACAGGGCCCTGGTGAGACCACACCTGAAATATTGTGCGCAGTTTTGGTCTCCAAATTTGAGGAAAGACATTTTGGCTATTGAGGGAGTGCAGCGTAGGTTCACGAGGTCAATTCCTGGAATGGCGGGACTAACTTACACTGAAAGAATAGAGCGACTGGGCTTGTGTACCCTTGAGTTTAGAAGAGTGAGAGGGGATCTGATTGAGACATATAAGATTATTAAAGGATTGGACACTCTGGAGGCAGGAAACATGTGTCTGCTGATGGGTGAGTGCCGAACCAGAGGACACAGCTTAAAAATACGGGGTAGACCATTTAGGACAGAGATGAGGAGAAACTTCTTCACCCAGAGAGTGGTGGCTGTGTGGAATGCTCTGCCCCAGAGGACAGTGGAGGCCCAGTCTCTGGATTTGTTTAAGAAAGAGTTGGATAGAGCTCTCAAGGATAGTGGAATCAAGGGTTATGGAGATAAGGCAGGAAGAGGATACTGATTGAGGATGATCAGCCATGATCATATTGAATTGTGGTGCAGGCTCGAAGGGCAGAATGGTCTACTCCTGCACCTATTGTCTATTGTCTATAGAGGGCCCAGCACCGATCCTTGTGGCACTCCACTGGTCACAGGCCTCCAGTCTGAAAAACAACCCTCCACCACCACCCTCTGTCTTCTACCTTTGAACCAGTTCTGTATCCAAATGGCTAGTTCTCCCTGTATTCTGTGAGATCTAACTTTGCTAACCAGTCTCCCATGGGGAACCTTGTCGAACGCCTTACTGAAGTCCATGTAGATCACATCTACTGCTCTGCCCTCATCAATCCTCTTTGTTACTTCTTCAAAATACTCAATCAAGTTTGTGAGACATGATTTCCCACGCACAAAGCAATGTTGACTCTCCCTAATCAGTCCTTGCCTTTCCAAATACATGTACATCGTGTCCCTCAGGATTCCCTCCAACAACTTGCCCACCACCGATGTCAGGCTCACTGGTCTATAATTCCCTGACTTGTCTTTAGCGCTCTTAAACAGTGGCACCACGTTTGCCAACCTCCAGTCTTCCAGCACCTCACCTGTGACTATCGATGATACAAATATCTCAGCAAGAGGCCCAGCAATCACTTCTCTAGCTTCCCACAGAGTTCTCGGGTACACCTGATCAGGTCCTGGGGATTTATCCACCTTTAACCGTTTCAAGATATCCAGCACTTCCTCCTCTGTAATCTGGACATTTTGCAAGATGTCACCATCTATTTCCCTACAGTCTATATCTTCCATATCCTTTTTCCACAGTAAATACTGATGCAAAATACTCATGTAGTATCTCCCCGATTTTCTGCAGCTCCACACAAAGGCCTCCTTGCTGATCTTTGAGGGGCCCTATTCTCTCCCTAGTTACCTTTTTGTCCTTAATGTATTTGTAAAATCTCTTTGGATTCTCCTTAATTCTGTTTGCCAAAGCTATCTCATGTCCCCTTTTTGCCCTCCTGATTTCCCTCTTAAGTATTCTCCTACTTCCTTTGTACTCTTCTAAGGATTCACTCGATCTATCCTGACATATGCTTCCTTCCTTTTCTTAACCAAACCCTCAATTTCTTTAGTCATCCATTAATCCTTATACCTACCAGTCTTCCCTTTCACCCTGACAGGAATATACTTTCTCTGGATTCTTGTTATCTCATTTCTGAAGGCTTCCCATTTTCCAGCCGTCCCTTTACCTGCGAACATCTGCCTCCAATCAGCTTTCGAAAGTTCTTGCCTAATACTGTCAAAATTGGCCTTTCTTCAATTTAGAACTTCAACTGTTAGATCTGATCTATCCTTTTCCATCACTATTTTAGAACAAATAGAATTATGGTCACTGGCCCCAAAGTGCTCCCCCACTGACACCTCAGTCACCTGCCCTGCCTTATTTCCCAAGAGTAGGTCAAGTTTTGCACCTTCTCTAGTCGGTATATCCACATACTGAATCAGAAACTTGTCTTGTACACGCTTAAGAAATTCCTCTCCATCTAAACCTTTAACACTATGGCAGTCCCAGTCTATGTTTGGCAAGTTAAAATCCCCGACCACAACCACCCTATTATTCTTACAGATAGCTGAGATCTCCTTACAAGTTTGTTTCTCAATTTCCCTCTGACTATTGGGGGGTCTATAATATAATCCCAATAAGGTGATCATCCCTTTCTTATTTCTCAGTTCCACCTAAATAACTTCCCTGGATGTATTTCCGGGAATATCCTCCCTCAGCACAGCTGTAATGCTATCCCTTATCAAAAATGCCACTCTCCCTCCTCTCTTGCCTCCCTTTCTATCCTTCCTGTAGCATTTGTATCCTGGAACATTAAGCTGCCAGTCCTGCCCATCCCTGAGCTATGTTTCTGTAATTGCTATGATATCCCAGTCCCATGTTCCTAACCATGCCCTGAGTTCATCTGCCTTCCCTGTTAGGCCCCTTGCATTGAAATAAATGCAGTTTAATTTATTCGTCCTACCTTGTCCCTGCCTGCCCTGACTGTTTGACTCACTTGTGTTCTCAGCTGTACCCGTCTCAGATCAATCTCTTTCCTCACTATCTCCCTGGGTCCCCCACCCCCCACCCCCCACCCAACCTTACTAGTTTAAATCCTCCCGAGCAGTTCGAGCAAATCTCCCTGCCAGTATATTAGTCCCCTTCCAATTTAGGTGCAATCCGTCCTCCTTGTACAGGGTCACTTCTACCCCAGAAGAGATTCCAATGGTCCAAAAATGTGAATCCTTCTCCCATACACCAGCTCCTCAGCCATGCATTCATCTGCTCTATCCTCCTATTCCTGCCCTCACTAGCTCGTAGCACTGGGAGTAATCCAGATATTACTACCCTTGAGGACCTCCTTTTTAAGTTCCTGCCTAACTCTCTATAATCTCCTTCAGAATCTCAACCTTTTCCCTTCCAATGTCGTTGGTTCCAATGTGGACAATGACCTCCTGCTGGCCCCTCTCCCCCGTGAGAACATTCTGCACCCTCTCTGAGACATCCTTGATCCTGGTACCAGGGAAACAACACACCATTCTGATTTTTCTCTGCTGGCCACAGAAATGTCTGTCTGAACCTCTGACTACAGAATCCCCTAACACAATTGATCTCTTGGAAGCCGACGTACCCCCCGTTGCATTAGAGCCAGTCTCAATACCAGAAACTTGGCTGTTTGTGCTACGTTCCCCTGAGAATCCATCACCCCCTACATTTTCCAAAAAAGCATACCTGTTTGAAATGGGTATATCCACAAAAGACTCCTGCCCGAGGTGCCAACCTCTCTTACCCTTCCTGGAGTTAACCCATCTATGTGACTGTATCTGAGACTTTCCCCCTTTCCTACAACTGCCATCCATCACAAACTGTTGCTGTTGCAAATTCCTCATCGCTTCTATCTGTCTCTCCAACCGATCCACTCGATCTGATAAGATTCGCATCCAACAGCATTTATGGCAGATATAATCCACAGTAACCCTTAAACTCTCTTTAAACTCCCACATCTGACAAGAAGTACATATCACTACAAAGGCCATTTTTGCTCCTTCACAATCTACAGACCCAGAAAATAACACCGTCTTATTCCTCTACAAACACTGCCCCAGGTTAAATTAATAGCTATGGCTTATATTTTAAGTTTAATCAAGAGACTTATCTCCAAAAACATATAATCAAGAAAGAATCCACTATATTCACTACTGCAGCCTTTCTCTAGGACAGACTTAAAACAACAATTAACTTATCTGATTCTGTGCTGTGACCTTCGCCCAACAGTTCCTCCAAGATTAGTTGTGAATTTCACTGTTATTTAATTTTCCCAGATGCACTCCGATGTCCAGCGATACACGAATTCAAACAGCGAAGGCAGTAACTGTGCAGGTTCTCTCTCTCTCTCTCTCTCTCCTGCACTGACCTCACCATGTGCTTCCCTTGTCTGCTCTTCTCCCTTTTAAACGGCTGTTGTTTTGAATTTTTTCCCCAAAGTTCCAAAACAATGCAACAGCATATAAAACAGGAATTTCTGCCACTTTTAAAAAGTTATCCATTTCAATACACTCTCCCCAATCCCATGCAGTAAAAACAATGACTGCAGATGCTTATTGGTGCTGGAAGAGCACAGCAGTTCAGGCAGCATCTGAGGAGCTTCGAAATCGATGTTTCGGGCAAAAGCCCTTCAATCCCATGTGCTCTAATCTTAGACATTATATGCTAATATGGGACTTTATCGAAAATCCAAGTAAACCACACCCACTGGCTCTGCCTCATCAACTGTGTTAGTTATATCCAGAAAGGATTCCTATCGATTTGTCAAGGATGAATTCCCTTTTGTAAATCCATGCTAACTCTGTCCAATCCTGCTGCTGTTTTTCCAAATGCTCAGCAACTGAATCTTTTATAATGGACTTGAACATTCCTCATCCCCCTCCCCCTCCCCTCACCGATATCAGACTCACTGGGCTGGAATTCCCCACCTCTAAACAGTGGGGTTACATGGACGATCCTCCAATCTGTAGGAACTCTTCCGGAGTTTACAGAATCTTGGAAGATGACACCAAAGAATCCACTATTTCTGCGGCCACTTCCTGATTTGCTCTGGGATGTGGGTTATCAGACCCTGGAGATTTATCAGCCTTTAATCCCATGAATTTCTCCAACACCATTTCCCTAATACCGATTTCCCTCAGTTCATCCCTCTCACTAAACCCCGTGACCCCCAACATTTCTGTGAACATGGGACTAAAGTGTGCATTTATTGGGTCAGCAATTTCTTATTCTCCATGAATAAATTCCTCTGTTTCAGACGGTCAGGCAGCTACATTGGTCTTCATCAATCATCTTCTCTTTGCATACATATAGAAGCTCTTACAGTGGGTTTAGGTGTTCCCTGAAACCTCACTATTACGCTGTAGTTCCCTTTTATAAATCAATCCCTTGGTCCTCCTTTGCTGAATTCCAGTCTGCTCCTAATCCTCAGATCTGTTGCTTTTTATAGACTGAGACAGTATTGGAGAGGCCCTCAAAACATCAAGTTTGTACTGCCAGGACTATATAATTCTCTACACTACTCCCACATTCCTGACAAGGCCCACAGCTTTGGAAGTGATGAGGTATCCTGCCTCAACACCGCTCCGAGGCAGAGTATTCCCTTAAGTCCCCTCTTAACCTCCTGCCTTTCGCTTTATAATGATGCCACCTTGTTATTGACCCTTTGACTCAGGGGAACAGCTATTTTCTATCTACAGAACCATTCTGAGGAAGGGTCACTCAACCTGGAATGTTAACTCTGATTTCTCTCCACTGATGCTGCTAGACCTGCTGAGCTTTTCCAGCAATTTCTGTTTTTGTTTCTGACTTACAGCAGGCATGGTCCTGCAGTTTTATTTTGCTCTCTCTCCACCCTCATGATCCCATCTCGAGCAGTCCCCCCCCTCAGCCGTCTCTGAAGAAACCAGCCTGAGCTTCTCCAGCCTCTCTCCATCACTGAGATACTCCGTCCCAGAGAGTGTCCTGGTGGATCTCCCTCTGCACCCCCTCCAGTGTAATCCCATCCCTCCTATAGAGTGGGGACCAGAACTGCCCACAGTTCTCCAGCTGTGGCCCTAACCAGAGGCCCTGTCCAGCTCAAACATTACCTCCCTGCTCTCACAATGTTGTATGCGTCAGATTTTTTTTTTGCTTCCTTGTGGTAAGGGTTAGAGCATCGAAGTCTGGATCAGAAAACAATACACAGACAAATCTGTGCTGAAGCTCAGGTTTTGAAAGTATACAGAATCAGACCAGTTTTACTGGAGGAGTGAAAACAAACTGGCATCTGCAATGTCCTTCCAAACGACAAGCTCTCCCTCAAAACGTATTCACCCAAATCAGCTGCTTCCACTCGCACTGCATCACGTTCTGACGAACTTCCCAGACCGATTCACCGAGACGCTGACCACAGGACACTCTTCCCAGACCGATACACCGAGACACTGACCGTGGGACGCTCTTCCCAGACCGATTCACCGAGACGCTGACCACGGGACCCTCTTCCCAGACCGATTCACCGAGACGCTGACCACGGGACCCTCTTCCCAGACCGATTCACCGAGACGCTGACCACGGGACCCTCTTCCCAGACCGATTCACCGAGACGCTGACCACGGGACCCACGTCCCAGACCGATTCACCGAGACGCTGACCACGGGACCCACGTCCCAGACCGATTCACCGAGACGCTGACCACGGGACCCTCTTCCCAGACCGATTCACCGAGACGCTGACCACGGGACCCTCTTCCCAGACCGATTCACCGAGACGCTGACCACGGGACCCACGTCCCAGACCGATTCACCGAGACGCTGACCACGGGACCCTCTTCCCAGGCCAATTAACCGAGACGCTGACCACGGGACCCACGTCCCAGACCGATTCACCGAGACGCTGACCACGGGACCCTCTTCCCAGACCGATTCACCGAGACGCTGACCACGGGACCCTCTTCCCAGACCGATTCACCGAGACGCTGACCACGGGACCCTCTTCCCAGACCGATTCACCGAGACGCTGACCACGGGACCCTCTTCCCAGACCGATTCACCGAGACGCTGACCACGGGACCCTCTTCCCAGACCGATTCACCGAGACGCTGACCGTGGGACGCTCTTCCCAGACCGATTCACCGAGACGCTGACCATGGGACCCTCTTCCCAGACCGATTCACCGAGACGCTGACCACGGGACCCTCTTCCCAGACCGATTCACCGACACATTGACCACAGGATGCTCTTCCCAGACCAATTCACCGAGACACTGACCGTGGGACACTCTTCCCAGACCGATTCACCGAGATGCTGACCCTGGGACACTCTTCCCAGACCGATTCACCGAGACATTGACCACAGGACACTCTTCCCAGACTGATTCACTGACACATTGACCACAGGACACTCTTCCCAGACCGATTCACCGAGACACTGACCACAGGACCCTCTTCCCAGACCGATTCACCAAGACACTGACCACAAAACACTCTTCCCAGACCGATTCACCGAGACGCTGACCACGGGACCCTCTTCCCAGACCGATTCACCGAGACACTGACTGTGGGACACTCTTCCCAGACCGATTCACCGAGACACTGACCGTGGGACGCTCTTCCCAGACCGAGACACTGACCACAGGACCCACGTCCCAGACCGATTCACCGAGACACTGACCGTGGGACGCTCTTCCCAGACCTATTCAACAAGACACTGACCGTGGGACGCTCTTCCCAGACCTATTCAACGAGACACTGACCGTGGGACGCTCTTCCCAGACCGATTCACCGAGACACTGACCGTGGGACGCTCTTCCCAGACCGATTCACCGAGACACTGACCGTGGGACGCTCTTCCCAGACCGATTCACCGAGACGCTGACCGTGGGAGGCTCTTCCCAGACCGATTCACCGAGACGCTGACCACAGGACACTCTTCCCAGACGATTCACCGAGACAATGACCACAAAACACTCTTCCCAGACCGATTCACCGAGACACTGACCGTGGGACCCTCTTCCCAGACCGATTCACTGAGACGCTGACCACGGGACCCTATTCCCAGAACGATTCACCGAGACGCTGACCAGAGGACCCTCTTCCCAGACCGATTCACCGAGACGCTGATCACAGGACCCTCTTCCCAGACCGATTCACTAACACGCTGACCACAAAACACTCTTCCTAGACCGATTCACCGAGACGCTGACCACAGGACCCTCTTCCCAGACCGATTCACCGAGATGCTGACCACAGGACCCTCTTCCCAGACCGATTCACCGAGACGCTGACCACAGGACCCTCTTCCCAGACCGATTCACCGAGACGCTGACTACAGGACCCTCTTCCCAGACCGATTCACCGAGACGCTGACTACAGGACCCTCTTCCCAGACCGATTCACCGAGACGCTGACCACAGGATCCTCTTCCTAGACCGATTCACCGAGACGCTGACCACAGGACCCTCTTCCCAGACCGATTCACCAAGACGCTGACCACAGGACTCTCTTCCCAGACCGATTCACCAAGATGCTGACTGCAGGATGCTCTTCCCAGACCGATTCACCGAGATGCTGACCACGTTACCTCTTTCCAGACCGATTCACCGAGACGCTGACCACCGGACCCTCTTCCCAGACCGATTCACCAAGATGCTGACTGCAGGATGCTCTTCCCAGACCGATTCACCGAGACGCTGACCACGGGACCCTCTTCCCTGACCGATTCACTGAGACATTGACCGTGGGATGTTCTTCCCAGACCGAGACACTGACCACAGGACCCACGTCCCAGACCGATTCACCGAGACACTGACTGTGGGACGCTCTTCCCAGACCTATTCACCGAGACACTGACCGTGGGACGCTCTTCCCAGACCGATTCACCGAGACGCTGACCACGGGACCCACGTCCCAGACCGATTCACCGAGACGCTGACCACGGGACCCTCTTCCCAGGCCGATTCACCGAGACGCTGACCACGGGACCCACGTCCCAGACCGATTCACCCAGACGCTGACCACGGGACCCTCTTCCCAGACTGATTCACTGACACATTGACCACAGGACACTCTTCCCAGACCGATTCACCGAGACACTGATCACAGGACCCTCTTCCCAGACCGATTCACCAAGACACTGACCACAAAACACTCTTCCCAGACCGATTCACCGAGACGCTGACCACGGGACCCTCTTCCCAGACCGATTCACCGAGACACTGACTGTGGGACACTCTTCCCAGACCGATTCACCGAGACGCTGACCACGGGACCCTCTTCCCTGACCGATTCACCGAGACATTGACCGTGGGATGTTCTTCCCAGACCGAGACACTGACCACAGGACCCACGTCCCAGACCGATTCACCGAGACACTGACTGTGGGACGCTCTTCCCAGACCGATTCACCGAGACACTGACCGTGGGACGCTCTTCCCAGACCTATTCAACGAGACACTGACCGTGGGACGCTCTTCCCAGACCTATTCAACGAGACACTGACCGTGGGACGCTCTTCCCAGACCGATTCACCGAGACACTGACCGTGGGACGCTCTTCCCAGACCGATTCACCGAGACGCTGACCGTGGGAGGCTCTTCCCAGACCGATTCACCAAGACGCTGACCGTGGGAGGCTCTTCTCAGACCGATTCACCAAGACGCTGACCGTGGGACGCTCTTCCCAGACCTATTCAACGAGACACTGACCTTGGGACGCTCTTCCCAGACCGATTCACCGAGACACTGACCGTGGGACGCTCTTCCCAGACCGATTCACCGAGACGCTGACCGTGGGACGCTCTTCCCAGACCGATTCACCAAGACGCTGACCGTGGGAGGCTCTTCTCAGACCGATTCACCAAGACGCTGACCACAGGACACTCTTCCCAGACGATTCACCGAGACACTGACCACAAAACACTCTTCCCAGACCGATTCACTGAGACACTGACCGTGGGACCCTCTTCCCAGACCGATTCACCGAGACGCTGACCACGGGACCCTCTTCCCAGAACGATTCACCGAGACGCTGACCAGAGGACCCTCTTCCCAGACCGATTCACCGAGACACTGACCACAGGACCCTCTTCCCAGACCGATTCACCAAGACGCTGACTATAGGACCCTCTTCCCAGACCGATTCACCGAGACGCTGACCACAGGATCCTCTTCCCAGACCGATTCACCGAGACGCTGACTACAGGACCCTCTTCCCAGACCGATTCACCAAGATGCTGACTGCAGGATGCTCTTCCCAGACCGATTCACCGAGATGCTGACCACGTTACCTCTTTCCAGACCGATTCACCGAAACGCTGACCACAGGACCCTCTTCCCAGACCGATTCACCAAGATGCTGACTGCAGGATGCTCTTCCCAGACCGATTCACCGAGACGCTGACCGTGGAATGCTCCACTGTGGAGTCACTGTGCTTGAGTTGAAATCTCCCAGATAGCCTACATAATGACAACTTCCATTTTCAAGGCCCAGAGATAAGTCAGGACTCTCGTATGCTGGGGATATCAAGGTCTGGCATTCAAATAACACAACAGTGGTCAGTCAGCACCAGACCTGGCTTTTGGTAGGTACACACATTGCAGCTTCCTCTCCCGCCTGAAGATGTGGTCAATCTGATGCTAATGCACCGAACAGGAAAAGGTTGACGGGGAGGAGAATCGGACTGGGGTTGAAGAGTTCATCGACCATTGCTGTTGACCCCTGACCCAGATGGAATTGGCCGCTGCAGTCATTCTGGCTGAATGGCTGTCCGACTCTGGCACAGCAGCAATAAAGGAGTGAAGCTCCTCCAAGAATTCCTGCTTCCCTTTATTACAGTCGGTCATTATGAGAGTGGCTTGCCTGTTGTTGTACTATCAGATTATCATGAATACCTTGGGGAAGACAAGTTAGCGATGCTCTGATTAATGACAGCAGAACCCACACCAGCATCACATCGATGTTCCTGTGCTCGACCCTCCCACAACTGAACAGGTCCTGCCACAGTTTCTTCAGCTACTCCTCCTCAGGCCCAGGGGTCCCCTGAGGCTGGTTTTAATGCCAGGACAGACTCTGAAGAATGCTTCCCAGTGTGCTAATGTGACAGTAAACACATTCAGACAACAGGCAAAGAGCTAACTATGTTTATTAGCATCAGAATCTCACTTAAAAAGAGGGAGAGTATTTAATGTGGACGGCAGACAGGGCTACTCCCACGACAACCACTGAAGACGCAACACAAAGATTTCGGGCAATGGGATTTTAAAAACAGACAAATGAATCTCTCTGCAAACATGAAAATACAAATGGACAATTTTCCCAATTATGTCAGCAGGCAATAATCTTCACTCCTTGACACGAATTGACAGTGAAAGGCTGAGATTAAAGGCTATGCCTCCAGGCCACACACACACACACACACACACTGACTCTCACTGGGGAGGGGGGGGGGGAACAGTCACACACACACACACACTGACTCTCACTGGGGGACATTCCCACACACATACTGACTCTCACTGGGGGACATTCCCACACACACACTGACTCTCACTGGGGGACATTCCCACACACACACTGACTCTCACTGGGGGACATTCCCACACACACACTGACTCTCACTGGGGGGGGAACAGTCCCACACACATACACACCTACTCTCACTGGGGGATGGGGGGAACAGTCCCACACACACACTGGGGGACAGTCCCACCCACACACTGACTCTCACTGGGGGACAGTCCCACACACACACTGACTCTCACTGAGGGACAGTCCCACACACACACACACACTGACTCTCACTGAGGGACAGTCCCACACACACACACACACACACACACTGACTCTCACTGGGGAGGGGGGACAGTCCCACACACACACACACACACACACACACACACACACACACTCTCCCTGGGGGGGACAGTCCCACACACACACACACACACACACTGACTCTCACTGGGGGACATTCCCACACACACACACTGACTCTCACTGGGGGGGGAACAGTCCCACACACACACTGGGGGACAGTCCCACACACACACTGACTCTCACTGGGGGACAGTCCCACACACACACACTGACTCTCCCTGGGGGACAGTCCCACACACACACACAGACACACACACACACACTGACTTACTTGGGGACAGTCCCACACACACACACACACACACACACACACACCCCGACTCTCACTGGGGGGGTGGGGACAGGTCCCACACACACACACTGATTCTCACTCGGGGGACAGTCCCACACACACACTGACTCTCACTGGGGGACAGTCCCACACACACACTGACTCTCACTGGGGGGACAGTCCCACACACACACTGACTCTCACTTGGGGACAGTCCCACACACACACACAGACACACACACACACTGACTTACTTGGGGACAGTCCCACACACACACACACACACACACACACACACACACACACACACCCCGACTCTCACTGGGGGGGTGGGGACAGGTCCCACACACACACACTGATTCTCACTGGGGGGACAGTCCCACACACACACTGATACTGATTCTCACTGGGGGACAGTCCCACACACACACACTGATTCTCACTGGGGGGACCGTCCCACAAACACACTGACTCTCACTGGGGGACAGACCCCCACACACACACACTGACTCTCACTGGGGGACAATGCCACACACACACTGACTCTCACTGTGGGACAGTCCCACACACACACTGACTCTCACTGGGGGGACAGTCCCACACACACGCTGACTCTCACTTGGGGACAGTCCCACACACACACACACACACAGATTCTCACTGGGGGACAGTCCCACACACACACACACTGACTCTCACTGGGGGGACAGTCCCACACACACACTGACTCTCACTTGGGGGGGGGGGGGGGGGGGGGGGAGAACAGTCCCACACACACACACTGATTCTCACTGGGGGGACCGTCCCCCCCACACACACACTGACTCTCACTGGGGGGACAGTCCCACACACACACTGACTCTCACGGGGGGACAGACCCCCCCACACACACACTGACTCTCACTGGGGGACAATGCCACACACACACTGACTCTCACTGTGGGACAGTCCCACACACACACACTGACTCTCACTGGGGGGACAGTCCCACACACACACACTGACTCTCCCTGGGGGACAGTCCCACACACACACTGACTCTCACTGGGGGACAGACCCCCCACACACACACTGACTCTCACTGAGGGACAGTCCCACACACACACACTGACTCTCACTGGGGGACAGTCCCACACACACACACTGACTCTCCCTGGGGGGACAGTCCCACACACACACACTGACTCTCACTGGGGGACAGTCCCACACACACACACTGACTCTCCCTGGGGGGACAATCCCACACACACTGACTCTCACTGGGGGACAGTCCCACACACTGACTCTCCCTGGGGGGACAGTCCCACACACACTGACTCTCACTGGGGGACAGTCCCACACACTGACTCTCCCTGGGGGGACAGTCCCACACACACACACTGACTCTCATTGGGGGACAGACCCACACACACACACTGACTCTCCCTGGGGGACAGTCCCACACACACACACTGACTCTCACTGGGGGACAGTCCCACACACACTGACTCTCACTGGGGGACAGTCCCACACACACACACTGACTCTCATTGGGGGACAGTCCCACACACACACACTGACTCTCCCTGGGGGACAGTCCCACACACACACACTGACTCTCATTGGGGGACAGTCCCACACACACACACTGACTCTCATTGGGGGACAGACCCACACACACACACTGACTCTCATTGGGGGACAGTCCCACACACACACACTGACTCTCCCTGGGGGGACAGTCCCACACACACACACTGACTCTCATTGGGGGACAGTCCCACACACACACACTGACTCTCATTGGGGGACAGTCCCACACACACTGACTCTCCCTGGGGGACAGTCCCACACACATGGACGTATTCAGTATAGTACAAGAATGTCATTATCTTCCTCATGTGTGAATGACCCTGAGTCTCACCCACAATGATGGCTGGGTGAAGTATGTTTGACACGGCTTCCTGCTGAGGATGTCTGAAACGAGGCAGCTCCTGATGCCTGTGCCTGCACACTGGCCATGAGCCAAAGTTTGAATGCAGACTAAAATGGTATGAAAGATCAGAGCTGGACTCTCTGAGACTCCACGGTTCAGAGAGATCTCTCGATTTGCCCCAGCTGAGTTGTCTTTTCTTCTGTCTCTCTGATGGGAATTGCCCCTGTCATTGGCTGGATCAGTGGGAGAATCCCTGGGATTGGCCAGACGGAGAGGGCTTGGCTGTGTCACTCCTGATGTTGATTGCTCCGTTTCCACCGTTGGGAGGGTTTGAGATTGTGGAGTGCTACCTCAATGACCTCACAGCCCCCAGCGATTTTCTCCTGTGCTATGAAGAAGATTGCCACGCTGGCAAAATACCACCGCGCCAGGGTGTACGACCAGATGAGCACAAAGATGCCAATCACAAACAATGTCCAGTAGATGATGGAGAAGACCTTGATAAGGAAGACTCGTCCCCGTGACTTGCAGGGGGGCAGCTGGGCACGAAGCTGTGTCCCGGTCTGCTCCTGCCTCCGAATCCAGCTCCGAGCCGAGCTGTGCAGTAAAATCCGACTTCGGCCCTTATTCTGACTCCAACCCCTCCCCCAGAAAGGAGCTTTCTTGTAAACCTCCAGCCGACTCAAATCCTGCTCCTGGGCGGCATTCGGCTCCTGGACGGGATTCGGCTCCTGGACGGGACTCGCAGGCTGGATTAGATCACTGAACGAGTGATTGCCCTGGTAATAAGCCTGGAGTAACTTCTCCTTCTCCAGCCAGCGAAGGCAGCACCATTCCTTCAAGCCATCCATGGAGGTGGGAAGCTGGTCAGCTGGATAACGGCGGATGTGGAAGTGGATCTCTCTGGGGAAGTTGCCAGTGAACAGGTCCCTCTCAGCCTGTGGGATGTTGTAAGGGTAGGCCACTGTCACATCATGGATGGCATCAAGATTACATCCTAGGGGAAAGGCAGACAGCTGGTTACTGAGTCATAGACCACACCCCCCCCCAACCCCCCCACCCCTGAAGCTGCACACACTTCAAACTTGGCAGAGTGGCAAGCAATCACAATCACAGAGTGTTTATGGGATAGGAGGAGATTGCCTTGGCCAGTCATGGAGCCCACCAGTGTCTGAGACAGCTACGTGTATAGGACATGCTCCCAACAGCAGAAACACGAGCTCTGGGTCTCGGAGCTGGAACAGCGGTTGGAGAGACTGTAACCCATCCGTCAGGGCTGGGAGTTACTGTGGATAGCACGTTTCGAGAGGTGGTCACAGAGCAGCTCAAGGGACTAGAGGAACGAAGGGAATGGGTGACCAGATGGAGAGAAACAGGCTGGAAGTACAGGAGACTCCTAGGAACCCTGTCACAAATCAGCTTCTACTTTGGATGCTCAGGAGGCTACTGGTTCCTCAAGGGAGTGCGGACAGAGGCACAAGGGACAAGGCTGTCCAGGAGGAGAGGGAGAAGAAAGCAGGAGTGATAGGGACAGGGCCTTTCCTAGTTAAGGCAGCGGGGGGAGGGGGGGGTGTCTGTCTGTCTGTCTGTCTCATGGTACTGCAGTCAGGGATCTCACCAAATGGTGCAGCTCACCCTGAAGGGGGAGGGTGACACAGAAACATGGAAGATAGGAGCAGGAGTAGGCCATTCGGCCCCTCGAGCCTGTTACACCATTTAATATGGTCATGGCCGATCATCAAGCTCAACACCCTCATCCCATGATCCCTTTAGCGACAAGAGCTATATTTAGCTCCTCCACATAAACACACAGTGATTTGGCCTCAACACCTTGTGTGCTGGTGAATTCCACAGGCTCCCCACTCTCTGGGTGAAAACATTTCTCCACATCTCAGCTCGAAAAACTTTAACCCTTTCCCCTAAACTGTGACCACCCACCCCGCCCTCCAACCCCATTATCAGGAAGACCCTTCCTCTGTTCACCCTGTCTGGTCCTGTTAGAATTTCATCAGTTTCTATGAGATTCCCCCTCAGTCTTTTAAACTCCAGTGAATATAATCCTAACTGATCCAGTCTCTCTCCATCCATCAGCCCTGCCCTCCCAGGAATCAGTCTGGTAACCCTTCGCTGCCCTCCCTCCATCACCAGAACATCCTTCCTCAGATAAGGAGACCAAACCTGTCCACAATACTCCAGGTGTGGTCTCCCCAAGGCCCTGTATAATTGCAGCAAGACCTCCCTGCTCCTGGACTCGAATCCTCTCCCTATAAAGGCCCACATCCCATTTCCCTTCCTCACTGCCTGCTGTACCTGCACGCTTACTTTCAGAGACTGGGGTACAAGGACACCCAGGTGCCATTGCCCCTGCCCCTTTCCCAATCTGTCCCCATTCAGATCATCATCTGCCTTCCTGACCCTCCCCCCCCCCAACCCCTCACATTTATCCACATTATCCTGCATCTCCCATGTATTTCCCCACTCCCTCAGCCTGTCCAAATCCCACTGAGACATCTCTGCATGTTCCTCACAGCTCACTCTCCCACCCAGCTTTGTGCTGTCTGTAAACCTGCAGAGATTACATTTAGTTCCCCCACCGACATCATTCATGTATATTGTGGATAGCAGGGTCCAAGCACCGATCCCTGTGGGACCCCACTGATCCCCGCGGTATCCCACCGATCCCCGCGGTATCCCACCGATCCCCGCGGTATCCCACCGATCCCCGCGGTATCCCACCGATCCCCGCGGTATCCCACTGATCCCCGCGGTATCCCACTGATCCCCGCCGTATCCCACTGATCCCCGCCGTATCCCACTGATCCCCGCCGTACCCCACTGATCCCTGCGCTACCTGCGTCACTGCCTGCTGCTTGGAACCAGACCCATCTATTCCTACTCTTTGTTTCCTGTCTGCTAACCAGGTCACTATCCATGTCAGTACACTGCCCCCTAATCCCATGTGATTTAATGTCACACATTGATTTCTTATGTGGGACCTTATAGTAAACCTACTGAAAGTCCAAATAAACCACATCCACTAGCTCCCCTTCATCACCTTACAAGTTACATCGTCAAAGTATTCTCATAAATTTCTCAAGGATAATTTCCCTTTCACATTGACTGTGGTTGATTCTACTATTTTGTACATGTTCTGTTATAAAATTCTTGATAATGGAGTCTAGCATCTTCCCACCACTAACAGCAGGCTGACAGGTCTGCAACTCCCTATTTTCTCTCTACCTCCTTTTTAAACAGTGAGGTCAGATCAGCTACCCTCCAATCCATAGGAACTCTTCCAGAGTCTATAGAATCCTGGCAGATGACCTCAAGTGCATCCACTATTCCTCAGCCACTTCCTGAAGCACTCTGGGATGTAGATTATCAGGCCCAGGCTGTTAATGAATCTTCAATCCCACTAATTTCCCAGACACCATTTCCCTACTAATACTGACTGCTTCAGTTCCTCCCTCTCACTCAACCCTGTCTTCCCCCTTATGTTGGTTACTTGCATTCTCCTTTCTGAAGCCAGAAGTGAAATATGAATTTAACTAATCAACCATTTCTTTGTTCCATATTATAAATGCCCCCGTTTCTGGCATTAGTTTTCACCAATTTGCTTCTCTTTGCATCCTTACAGAAATATTTCCAGCCAGTTCCTTTGTTTCTCCCAAGCTTACTCTCATTTTCTCCTTTGTTCTTCCTCTTGGCCCTCCTTTGCTGTTCTTTCAACTGTTCCCAATCCTCCGGTCATAGAGTCATAGAGATGTACAGCATGGAAACAGACCTTTCGGTCCAACCTATCCATGCCGACCAGATATCCCAACCCAATCTAGTCCCACCTACCAGCACCCGGCCCATATCCCTCCAAACCCTTCCTATTCAAATATCCATCCAAATGCCTCTTAAAAGTTGCAATTATACCAGCCTCCACCACATCATCTGGCAGCTCATTCCATACACGTACCACCCTATGTGTGAAAACGTTGCCCCTCAGGTCTCTTTTATATCTTTCCCCTCTCACCCAAAACCTATGCTCTCTAGTTTTGGACTGATCCCAGTGAAAAGACTTTGTCTATTTACTTGATCCATGCTCCTCATAATTTTGTAAACCTCTATAAGGTCACCCCTCAGCCTCCGATGCTCCAGGGAAAACAGCCCCAGCCTATTCAACCTCTCCCTATAGCTCAAACCCTCCAACCCTAGCAACATCCTTGTAAATCTTTTCTGAACCCTTTCAAGTTTCACAACATCTTTACGATAGGAAGGAGACCAGAACTGCATGCAAAATTCCAACAGTGGCCTAACAACAGCCGCAACATGACCTCCCAACTCCTATACTCAATACTCTGACCAATAAAGGAAAGCATACCAAATGCCTTCTTCACTATCCTATCTACCTGCAACTCCACTTTCAAGGAGCTATGAACCTGCACTCCAAGGTCTCTTTGTTCAGCAACACTCTCGAGGACCTTACCATGAAGGGTATATGTCTTGCTAAGATTCGCTTTCCCAAAATGCAGCACCTTGCATTTATCTGAATTAAACTCCATCTGCCACTTCTCAGCCCATTGGCCCATCTGGTCAAGATCCTGTTGTAATCTGAAGTAACCTTCTTAGCCAACCTCCAAGTCTTCTGGCACCTCACCTGTGACTATCGATGATACAAATATCTCAGCAAGAGACCCAGCAATCACTTCTCTAGCTTCCCACAGAGTTCTAGGGGGCACTTGATCAGGTCCTGGGGATTTATCCACCTTTACCTATTTCAAGACATCCAGCACTCCCTCCTCTGTAATTTGGACATTTTGCAAGATGTCACCATCTATTTCCCTACAGTCTATATCTTCCATATCCTTTTCCACAGTAAATACTGATGCAAAATACTTGTTTAGTATCTCCCCTATTTTCTGCGGCTTCACACAAAGGCCTCCTTGCTGATCTTTGAGGGGCCCTGTTCTCTCCCTAGTTACCCTTTTGTCCTTGATATATTTGTAAAAACTCTTTGGATTCTCCTTAATTCTATTTGCCAAAGCTATCTCGTGTCCCCTTTTTGCCCTCCTGATTTCCCTCTTAAGTATACTCCTACCTCCTTTATACTCTTCTAAGGATTCATTCGATCTATCCTGTCTATACCTGACATATGCTTCCTTTTTCTGCGAACATCTACCCCCAAGCAGCTTTCGAAAGCTTTTTTTTTAAAGATTAGATTCCCTACAGTGTGGAAACAGGCCCTTCAGCCCAACAAGTCCACACCGACCCTCCGAAGGGTAACCCATCCCCCATGACTAATGCACCTAACACTGTGGACAATTTAGCATGGTGAATCCACCCTGAACCTGCACATATTTAGACTGTGGGAGGAAACCGGAGCACCCGGAGGAAACCCCCGCAGACACGGGGAGAATGTGAAAACTCTACACAGTCAGTCACCTGAGGCCTTTCTTCAATTTAGAACTTTAACTGTTAGATCTGGTCTATCCTTTTCCATCACTATTTTAGAACAAATAGAATTATGGTCACTGGCCCCAAAGTGCTCCCCCACTGACACCTCAGTCACCTGCCCTGCCTTACTTCCCAAGAGTAGGTCAAGTTTTACACCTTCTCGAGTAGGTACATCCACATACTGAATCAGAAAATTGTCTTGTACACGCTTAAGAAATTCCTCTCCATCTAAACCTTTAACACTATGGCAGTCCCAGTCTATGTTTGGCAAGTTAAAATCCCCGACCACAACCACCCTATTATTCTTACAGATAGCTGAGATCTCCTTACAAGTTTGTTTCTCAATTTCCCTCTGACTATTAGGGGTCTATAATATAATCCCAATAAGGTGATCATCCCTGTCTTATTTCTCAGTTCCACCTAAATAACTTCCCTGGATGTATTTCCGGGAATATCCTCCCTCAGCTCAGCTGTAATTCTACCCCTTATCAATAATGCCACTCCCCCTCCTCTCTTGCCTCCCTTTCTATCCTTCCTGTAGCATTTGTATCCTGGAACATTAAGCTGCCAGTCCTGCCCATCCCTGAGCCATGTCTCTGTAATTGCTATGATATCCCAGTCCCATGTTCCTAACCATGCCCTGAGTTCATCTGCCTTCCCTGTTAGGCCCCTTGCATTGAAATAAATGCAGTTTAATTTATTAGTCCTACCTTGTCCCTGCCTGCCCTGACTGTTTGACTGACTTCTGTTCTCAGCTGTACCCATCTCAGATTGATCTCTTTCCTCACTATCTCCCTGCTGTCAGGTGGGACTAGATTGGGTTGGGATATCTGGTCGGCATGGACGGGTTGGACTGAAGGGTCTGTTTCCGTGCTGTACATCTCTATGATTCTAAGTTAATGTTAAGTTTGATTTGACATAAAACAGCTCAAAAATAGAAATTAAAAATTAAGAAACTTGTGGGGAAAAGAAAGAGCATTTCCGACAAGAGAGCAGGAGGGAATGAGAGCTGACTGACTGAAAGGATGGAGTTTAATAAAAAGGATGATGCAGAGAACGATTCTGATGAGGAAAAACACACTGATAATTCAAAGACCGATAAGATGTTTAAATGTGTACATGCCCAATCTAAATTCAAAGAAATGGATGCGGGGCACTGTTTACTTCATTCGAAAGGCTAGAGAAACACAATGTGGCTGAAGGAAAATTGGACCCTGCTCACTGTAGAAAGGAATATTCTAGACATGTATACGTTGTGTTTTAAAGCACAGTTATATTTCAGGACTGTGTTAAGGGAGTGACCGAGGTGGAATTGTTTGGAAATCTTTCTGAATTGAACAGGATGACATGATTTCTGGGAATGCTGTCCAGCAGCACATACATGGATTTCCTCCGGGTGCTCTGGTTTCCTCACACAATCCAAAGATGTGCAGGTTAGGTGAATTGGCCTTGGGAAATTGCCCACAGTGTTCAAGGATGTGTAGGTTAGGAGCATTAGTCAGGGATAAATATAGGATAATAGGTATGGGGAATAGGTCTGACTGGGATCCTCTTTGGAGGGTTGGTGTGGACTTGTTGGGCCCAATGGCCTGTTTCCACCCTGTAGGGATTTACAATTCTAATTGCCCAGAGTTAATAGTTAACCTCATTGCTGTGGGTCTGGAGTCACATGTAGACCAGGTAAAGTTTCCATCCCTAAAGGACATCAGTGAACCAGATAGGGTTTTCCAACAATCGATAATGGATTTGTGGCCATCATCAGACTCTTAATTCCAGACTTTTTCATTGAATTCAAATACCACCATCTGCCATGACTGAATTCGAACCTTGGGCCCAGAACATAACCCGGGTGGTGTGTGTATGGAGTGAGCTGCCAGGGGAGGTGGTGGAGGCTGATACAATTACAGCAATTAAAAGGCATCTAGGAGAAAGTGAGGACTGCAGATGCTGGAGATCAGAGTCGAGAGTGTGGCACTGAAAAAGCACAGCAGGTCAGGCAGCATCCGAGGAACAGGAGAATCGATGTTTCAGGCATAAGCCCTTCATCAGGAATCCTAATGCCAGAAATGTCGATTCCCCTGCTCCTCGGATGATGCCTGACCGGCTGTGCTTCTCCAGCACCACACTCTCGATTTTAAAGGCATCTGGATGGACACAAGAATAGGAAGGGTTGAGAGAGCTATGGGCCAAATACTGGCAAACAGGACTGGACCAGTTTCGAACATCTGGTCAGCATGGATAAGTTGGCCCAAAGGGTCGGTTTCTGTGCTGTACATTTCTAGTGTGGTGGTGGACTCTAACATCTGCAGTCCTCACTTTCTCCTAGTGCATTTCTATGACTCGTCTGGACCCCCGCCAACACCAGCACATCCTGCCTTCGAAATGGGGCCCAAAACTGCTCACAATATTCCAAATGCAGGTCTGACCACAGCCTTGTAGGGAATACCCATGCTCTTGTATTCTAGCCTGCTTGAAATGAATACCAACATTTCATTTGCCTTCCTAACTGCCAACTGAATTTGCTCGTTAACTTAAAGAGAATTCTGAATGAGTACTCCCAAGTCCGTCCGTCCGTCCTTCAGATTTCCTAAGCCTTTACCCCATTTTGAAAATAGTCTATGCCTCCATACTTCCGACCAAAGTGTAAAACCTCACACTTTCCTCCATTGTATTCCATCTGCCACTTTGCCCACTCTCTCAGCCTGTCCAAGTCCTTCTGTAGTCTCCCCAACACTGACCCCCGGGGAATCCCACTAGTCACCAGTTACCATCCTGAAAAAGACCCATTTATCCCCACTCTCTGCCTTCTGCCAGTCAGCCAATCCTCTATCCATGCCAGTGTCTTGCCCCTAACACCATGGGCTCTTAGTTTCTTTAGCAGTTTCCTGTGCAGCACCTTGTAAAAGACCTTCTGGAAATCCAAACCAATCACAGGCACTGGCTCTCTTTTGTCTAACTTGCTCATTACCTCCTCAAACAATTCTCATAGCTTTGTCAGGTGTGACCTCCTCTTGATTTTGTGATTTGATTTATTATTGTCACGTACCGAGGTGCAGTGAAAAGTACAGTTTTGCATGCTAACCAGACAAGTCATACCTAGGGCTTATCATATGAAGAGTGGGTGAGGACTCTGGGTCTGTACGCAATGGAGTTCAGAAGGATGAGGGGGAAATCTGATTGAAAATTACAGAATACTGAGAGACCTGGATAGAGTGGGTGTGGAAAAGTATTTCACTAGTAGGAGAGACTAGGACCTGAGGGCACAGCCTCAGAGTGAAGGGACAACACTTTAGAACTGAGATGAGGGGGAATTTCTTCAGCTAAGGGATCAGGAATCTGTGGGAGTCATTACCACAGAGGGCTGTGGAGGCCAAGTCATTGACACAGAGATAGATACGTTATTGATGAGTAGGTAATGAAGGGTTCTGTGGAGAAGGCAGGAGAATGGGGTTGAGAAACACATTAGCCATGATTGAACGGCAGAGCAGACTCAATGGGCTGAATGGTCTGTGCACAGTGGTGACTTCTGCAATCAGAGGTCAATATGTGAGTATGTGTAGGACCTTGTGTGTGCACATGTGGATCCATGCATGTGCACAGGCGTGTGTGCTTGCCTGTAGGATTAGGGGGATTTAGTGCTAATTCCAGATCATAGCGGTTATCCAGTTTAATCAGTTTGATTCATAACAATTGGGTTATTTTGAGTTGATTAATGAAGCATGGTGACTGTATTTTTTATCCCTGAGGGTAGTACAAAAGAGAAGTAACTGGCCCTTTTGGTAAAGGAACCAACATTTGCAATAATGGTACATGCCTCCCCACACCCAGGTTATCGAATGGAGAGCTGGGATCCCTTCCTCCAATCAGGAGCTGAGGGTGGAGGTGAAAATTGAAGACCTAGGAGTTTCCATGGTATTAAAGTTCGGAATGCTGGAGCTGTGGAACTTACTGGGACTCATAAGAATGATCCCACGAAAGCAGCTCAGCACGGTGTAAAGATGTCCTTGTAGGTGTGGACTGAAATGGGAAAAGAACCATTTTAAAATCCAAGGACTGTTGAAGATTACTGCATGGAAACGGAATCCTCATTGTAAGCACTGTTTACACAGCTGCTGGTCTAAGCAGGAGTACAAGGAGGTACAGATGAGCTAGAGCCAACAGGGTGTACAAAAGGAGATTCAGTCAGCAATAAATTGCTGATGGGCCCATGGAAAGTTACTGTCGCCAAAGTGAGTAAGGTGGATGTAACATAGAAAGGCCTTTTGTCAAGAGCAAGAGTAACACTTTATTCTTTAAGAGTAACTACATGAAGGGATAAAAGAGCATCTGGAACACTGGATTGGGATCAGCAAATGGAGCTATCCTCACGGAGCTGCACAGGTTGATCACCCCAGAGACAGTGCAGATAGAACAAGAGATTCCTGAGGCAGGATGTGGGATTATTGAAAACTGCAGCGTTGATAAATACATTCTGAGCAAGCCTTCAGTAGGGATACAGGTAGATGATGAAAATGAAAATGGGACATCAGCATTTCCTGATTCTCTGGATCTGACCACCCAATTCCAGACAAAAGTGAGGACTGAAGATAGTGGAGATCAGAGTTGAGAGTGTGATGCTGGAAAAGCACAGCAAGCCAGGCAGCATCTGAGGAACAGGAGAATCAACGTTTTGGGCAAGAGCCCTTCATCAGGAATTTGGGGGGAGGGTGTTGGCTGACAGATTCCACTTAAACTAAAGGGGAAAACATTGTGCGCTCTTTTTGGACCAGCCAATAGAAATACAATCAGATCAGGGTTTCAATTTTGTCTGAACATTTTTCTGGACACAATGCACCACTTGAGTAGAAAACAACTGAACTCTACAACATACCATCAACAGACACTGGGAACGTTTGCTGGGATACCATCAGACTTTCAAAGCAAATCACCCACTATCCCCATGGTTTCAACAAAGGTTCCAATTCGCTGGCTAACAAGAGTATCCCAAAATGAATCTGTTGGGTACAAATGAATCTAGAAATGTTTTTAATGTTGAAAAGGATGTTTCTAGAAAGACTCACAAAGGCAAAGCGCAGGAAACGATGAGAGAATGGGAAAACAAATATGCTGAGCCTGGGGAATGAAGTGTTAGTTCCTTCGAGAGGGAAAGCCCTCCAAAAGTAAGGCTCAGTCGTCTCCACTAGGGTAAGAAAGCTGAGTAAAGAGAATATTCTGATAGCTTACCTCTTAAAAGATTACTAATGTAGAGAGCTGGAACAGGAAGTCCATGTTGTGCAAGTGGATGGCACTTGGGGAATATTGTTTCATTGCCCTATCAGCAGCACCTGCCAGTTGTTTTAAAAACAAGCTTTGTTCATTCTTTTTAATTCACCTGTGAGGCATGGGTGTCACTGGCTGGATCCAGCATTGTCTTTCCCTAGTTGCCCCTTGAGAAGGTCTGGGTGAGCTACCTTCTTTAACCACTGCAGTCCATGTGCTGTGGGTAGACCCACAATGCCCTTAGGGAGGGAATTCCAGGATTCTGACCCAGCGACAGTGAAGGAACGGTGATATATTTCCCAGTCAGGATGGGGAGTGTCTTGGAGGGGGATCTATAGGGGGTGGTGTTCCCATGTATCTGCTGCCCTTGTCCTTCCAGACAGAAGTGGTCGTGGGTTTGGAAAGTGCTGACACTGACCTTTAATTTGGCTAAGCAGTGTGGTTGGATTTCATACTAACAGATTACCTTTGAGCTCATCAAAGAACCCTGGTCAACTTTTAAGAGTCATAGAGATGTACAGCATGGAAAAAGACATTACAGTGGGGAGGTCTATTGTGTTAATGATGCACACCTCTCTTTGTAGCAATATCTCTCTCTGTTTCCCCCTCTCCCCACTCCACTCTCTCTCTCTCTCTAACCCCCCTTCCCCACCCCTCCCTCTCCCTGTGCCCATCTCAACATCCCTCCCTCCCTCTCTCTGCCCTTCTCAACGCCATTCCCTCTCTCTATACCTCTCTCCACCCTTCCCTCTCTCTCCACCCGCACTATAAGCCTCAAACTCGCTTTCTTTGCTCTTCATGTCCCTCTCCCTCTGTCTCTCTCACCCTCTCTCTCCATCTCTTCCTCTCTCCTTCGCCCTCTTGTTCTCTTCTCAGCATCCTCTGCACTCCCACTCCTGTTTTCATCTCTCTCCCTTCTTCCCCATCCCTCCCTCTCTCTCTCGCAGCCCCTCCCTCCCTGTCTGTCTGAGCCTCCCATCTCTCAGTTTATCTCTCAAACCCCCCTTCTCTCTCTCAGCAACCCTCCCCCCCTCATCTCAACCTCGCTGTCAGCTCCCCCTCTCTCTCTCTCACAGCCCCTTCCCCACTCTGTCGCTGTCTCTCTCAGCAAACGTCCTCTCTCTCAATGCCCTTTCCCGCTTGCCTCTCTGGAGCAGGTTGAGCTGGAAAGGATATGACTGTGATACTGAGCAGCTGGGAGCAAGGGGCTGTGCTCCCCCCAGAGTCGGAGCTATCACCCCAGCACTAACCCTGCTCTGACGGTCCAGAGACAGAGAGATTGATTGATTGATAGAGAGCGAGAGAGAAAAAGAGAGAGAGAGAGACGAGGGGGCAGAGAGACGGGGGGGAGGCAGAGAGACGGGGGGGAGGCAGAGAGACGGGGGGGGGCAGAGAGACGGGGGGGGGCAGAGAGACGGGGGGGGGCAGAGAGACGGGGGGGGGCAGAGAGACGGGGGGGGGGGCAGAGAGACGGGGGGGGGGGCAGAGAGACGGGGGGGGGGCAGAGAGACGGGGGGGGGCAGAGAGACGGGGGGGGGCAGAGAGACGGGGGGGGCAGAGAGACGGGGGGGGGCAGAGAGACGGGGGGGGCAGAGAGACGGGGGGGGCAGAGAGACGGGGGGGGGCAGAGAGACGGGGGGGGCAGAGAGACGGGGGGGGCAGAGAGACGGGGGGGGGGCAGAGAGACGGGGGGGCAGAGAGACGGGGGGGGCAGAGAGACGGGGGGGGCAGAGAGACGGGGGGGGCAGAGAGACGGGGGGGGCAGAGAGACGGGGGGGGCAGAGAGACGGGGGGGCAGAGAGACGGGGGGGCAGAGAGACGGGGGGGGAGAGAGACGGGGGGGGCAGAGAGACGGGGGGGGAGAGAGTCGGGGGGGGAGAGAGTCGGGGGGGGAGGAGTCGGGGGGGGAGAGAGTCGGGGGGGGAGAGAGTCGGGGGGGGAGAGAGTCGGGGGGGGAGAGAGTCGGGGGGGGAGAGAGTCGGGGGGGGAGAGAGTCGGGGGAGAGAGCGGGGGGAGAGAGTCGGGGGGGAGAGCGGGGGAGAGAGTCGGGGGGGGGAGAGAGTCGGGGGGAGAGAGTCGGGGGGGAGAGAGTCGGGGGGGGAGAGAGTCGGGGGGGAGAGAGTCGGGGGAGAGAGTCGGGGAGAGACGAGCGTCGGGGGGGGAGAGAGTCGGGGGAGAGCGGGGGGAGAGAGTCGGGGGGGGAGAGAGTCGGGGGCGGGGAGAGAGTCGGGGGGAGGGGGGGAGAGAGTCGGGGGGGAGAGAGTCGGGAGTCGGGGGGAGAGAGAGTCGGGGGGAGAGAGTCGGGGGGGAGAGAGAGTCGGGGGGGAGAGAGTCGGGGGGGGAGAGAGTCGGGGGGGAGGGGGGAGAGAGTCGGGGGGGAGAGAGAGTCGGGGGGGAGAGAGAGTCGGGGGGAGAGAGAGTCGGGGGGGAGAGAGAGTCGGGGGGGAGAGAGAGTCGGGGGGGGAGAGAGTCGGGGGGGAGAGAGAGTCGGGGGGGAGGAGAGTCGGGGGGGAGAGAGTCGGGGGGGAGAGAGTCGGGGGGGAGAGAGAGTCGGGGGGGAGAGAGAGTCGGGGGGGGAGAGAGTCGGGGGGAGAGAGAGTCGGGGGGGGAGAGAGTCGGGGGGAGAGAGAGTCGGGGGGGAGAGAGAGTCGGGGGGGAGAGGAGTCGGGGGGGAGAGAGGCGGGGGGGGAGAGAGTCGGGGGGGAGAGAGTCGGGGGGGGAGAGAGTCGGGGGGGGAGAGAGAGTCGGGGGGGGAGAGAGTCGGGGGGGGGAGAGAGTCGGGGGGGAGAGAGTCGGGGGGGGAGAGAGTCGGGGGGAGAGGTCGGGGGGAGAGAGTCGGGGGGGGAGGAGAGAGTCGGGGGGGAGAGAGTCGGGGGGGGGAGAGAGTCGGGGGGGGAGAGGGGGGGGGGGAGAGAGTCGGGGGGAGGAGAGAGTCGGGGGGGGGGGGAGAGAGTCGGGGGGGAGGAGAGAGTCGGGGGGGGGAGAGAGTCGGGGGGGGAGAGAGTCGGGGGGGAGGAGAGTCGGGGGGGAGAGAGAGTCGGGGGGGAGAGAGAGTCGGGGGGGAGAGAGAGTCGGGGGGGAGAGAGAGTCGGGGGGGAGAGAGAGTCGGGGGGGAGAGAGAGTCGGGGGGAGAGAGAGTCGGGGGGGAGAGAGAGTCGGGGGGGAGAGAGAGTCGGGGGGGAGAGAGAGTCGGGGGGGAGAGAGAGTCGGGGGGGAGAGAGAGTCGGGGGGGAGAGAGAGTCGGGGGGAGAGAGAGTCGGGGGGGAGAGAGAGTCGGGGGGGAGAGAGAGTCGGGGGGGAGAGAGAGTCGGGGGGGAGAGAGAGTCGGGGGGGAGAGAGAGTCGGGGGGGAGAGAGAGTCGGGGGGGAGAGAGAGTCGGGGGGGAGAGAGAGTCGGGGGGGAGAGAGAGTCGGGGGGGAGAGAGAGTCGGGGGGGAGAGAGAGTCGGGGGGGAGAGAGAGTCGGGGGAGGAGAGAGTCGGGGGGGGAGAGAGTCGGGGGGGAGAGAGTCGGGGGGGGAGAGAGTCGGGGGGGGAGAGAGTCGGGGGGGGGAAGAGAGTCGGGGGGGGAAGAGAGTCGGGGGGGGGAGAGAGTCGGGGGGGGAAGAGAGTCGGGGGGGGAAGAGAGTCGGGGGGGGGAAGAGAGTCGGGGGGGAAGAGAGTCGGGGGGGGAAGAGAGTCAGGGGGGGGAGAGAGTCGGGGGGGGAAGGAGAGTCGGGGGGGGAGAGAGTCGGGGGGGGAGAGAGTCGGGGGGGGAGAGAGTCAGGGGGGGGAGAGAGTCGGG